>NW_024044829.1:4028782-4301282 GCF_015852505.1 Tachyglossus aculeatus
TAATATCCTCATGTCTCCACTGTTCATTTGTCTCATGGTTTTAAGAAAAGCCTTTAATTTTCCATGACTTCAACCCTGAAGATGGAGTGTGAAGCAGTATGTCCTACAAGAAACAGCACAGACCTGGGAGTCAGACGACCTGGGTTCTAATTCATTCATTCGTTCATTCATTCGTATTTATTGAGCACTTACTGTGCGCAGAGCACTGTACTAAGAGCTTGGAAGGTACGATTTGGCAACAGAGACAATCCCTACCCAACAACGGGCTCAGAGTCTAGCAGGAAGAGACAATCAACAAAACAAAACAAGTGGACAGGGCATCAATAGCATCAGAGTAGATAAATACATATATTAAAATAATAAACATATACAAATATGCACCAGTACTGTGGGGAGGGAAGGGGGTAAAGCAGAGGGAGGGAATAGGGGTGATGGGTAGGGGAGGAGGAGCAGAGGAAAAAGGGGGCTCGTCTGGGAAGGCCTCCTGGAGGAGGTGAGCTCTCAGTAGGGCTTTGAAGGGGGGAAGGGAGTTAGTTTGGCAGCTGTATGGAGGAAGGGCATTCCAGGCCAGAGGTAGGGCGTGGGCCAGGGGTAGATGGCAGGACATGAAAGAACGAGGCACCGTGAGCAGGTTAGCAGCAGGGGAGTGGACTGTGCAGACTGGGCTGTAGTAGGAGAGAAGGGGGTGAGGTAGGAGCGGTCAAAGTGATGGAGAGATTTGAAGCCAATAGTGAGGAATTTTTGCTTGACATGGTGGTTGATAATTAACCACTGGGGATTTTTGAGGAGGGGGGTGACATTGCCAGAGCGTTTCTGTAGAAAGATAATTCGGGCAGTTGAGTGAAGTATAGACTGAACTGGGGGAAACAGGAGGTTGGGAGATCAGAAAGGATGCCACCAGCATGTTTCAGTGGATAGAGCACGGGCCTGGGAGTCTGAAGGATATGGGCTCCAAACCAGGGTCCACCACATGTCTGCTGTATGACTTTGGTCAAGTCAGTTCAGTTCTCTGGGCTTCAGCTACCTCATCTGTGAAATGGGGATTAGGGATGTGGGCCCCAATGCTTGGCACATAGTAAGAGTTTAACAGTTACCATAATTATTGATTATAAGTATCAGTATGTGACTCCAGATGTCCCCTGACCTACCACTGGCCTTACCTTCAAGTACAGCAATGAGGCCCATCTTGCATCCTAGCTCAGATCTCTTTTGAACTGGGCCCAGGAGTTCCAAGGGAGGAATTAATCTCTACTTGCCCTGTGAAAAGCCCTGAGGGTGCCTGTAAAGCCACCTTTAGGGTTTTATTTTAGTCTGGTGTCCCCCTCCTCCTCATGAAAGATGGAACACTATGACTCCCTGGATGTATCCTAAGTAAACACTCATGATTCATAACAACACAGTAATGAATCGATGTCCTAGAAAACCTCTAAGGAATATTATTCCCGTTCAGTGGTCTGCAAAATCAAATGTTTTCGGTGGAGGACTGTCACAGTGGAGTGCTGTGTTGGGGGGAGCCTTCCTTTCAAAACTCCAAGAATGAGTCATCTACACCCGCTACCTGGAATTCCTCAATGCCAACTCTCTTCTTGACCCCCTCCAATCTGGCTTCTGTCCCCTACACTCCACCAAAACCGCCCTCTCAAAGGTCACCAATGACCTCCTGATTGTCAAATCCAACGGTTCCTACTCTATCTTAATCCTACTCGACTTCTTCTCCTCAACACGCTATCCAACCTTGGCTTCAGAGACTCTGTCCTCTCCTGGTTCTCCTCATCTCTCCGGCCGTTCATTCTCAGTCTCCTTTGCGGGCTCCTCCTCCCCCTCCCATTCCATTACTGTAGGGGTCCCTCAAGGGTCAGTTCTTGGTCCCCTTCTGTTCTCGATTTACACTCACTCCCTTGGTGAACTCATTCACTCCCACGGCTTCAACTATCATCTTTACGCTGATGACACCCAAATCTACATCTCTGCCCCTGCTCTCTCTCCCTCCCTCCTGGCTCGGGTCTCCTCCTGCCTTCAGGACATCTCCATCTACATGTCTGCCCGCCAACTAAAACTCAAGACTGAACTCCTTATCTTCCCTCCCAAACCCTGCCCTCTCCCTGAGTTTCCCATCACTGTAGACGGCACTACCATCCTTCCCATCTCACAAGCCAGCAATCTTGGTGTCATCCTCGACTCTGCCCTTTCGTTCACCCCACACATTCCCAAGATTCACCCTTTTCCTCTCCATCCAAACCGCTACCTTGCTGGTTCAATCTCTTATCCTATCCCGACTAGATTACTGCATCAGCCTCCTCTCTGATCTCCCACCCTTCTGCCTCTCACCACTTCAGTCTATACTTCACTCTGCTGCCCGGATTAACTTTGTGCCGAAACGCTCTAGGCATGTTACTCCCCTCTTGAAAAATCTCCAGTGGCTGCCTTTAAGCTTACGAATTAGGCAAAAACTCTTCACTCTCGGCTTCAAGGCTCTCCATCACCTCGCCTCCTCCTACTTCACCCCCCTTCTCTCCTTCTATAGCCCAGCCCGCACCCTCCACTCCTCTGCCGCTAACCTCCTCACTGTACCTTGTTCTCGCCTGTCCTGCCGTCGACCTCCGGCCCACGTCCTTCCCCTGGCCTGGAAAGCCCTCCCTCTGCACATCCGCCAAGCTAGTCCTCGTCCTCCTTTCAAAGCCCTACTGAGAGGTCACCTCCTCCCGGAGGCTTCCCAGACTGAGCCCCCTTTTTTTCCTCTCCTCCTCCCCATCCCCCACACCCTACCTCCTTCCCCTTCTCACAGCACCTATATATATTTGTACACATTTATTGTTCCATTTATTACTTGTACATATTTACTATTCATTTTGTTAATGATGTGCATATAGCTTTAATTCTATTTGCTCTGACGATTTTGACACCTGTCTACATGTTTTGTTTTGTTGTCTGTCTCCCCCTTCTAGACTAGAGCCCGTTGTTAGGTAGCGACCTCCACTATATGTTACCGACCTGTACTTCCCAAGCACTTAGTGCAGTGCTCTGCACATAGTAAGCGCTGAATAAATACGATTGAATGAATTAATGAATGGCCTGGATTCTAATCGATACTTTGCTGATTGCTTGTTGGGTAATCTTGGACAAATCGCTTAATCTCTCTGTGCCTCAGTTTCCTCAACTGTAAAATAGGAATTAAATATCTGTTCTCCCTCCTACTTAGAATGTGAGACAGAGACTGTGTTCTACCTATTGTATCTACATAAGTGCTTAGGAGAGTGTTTGCCACATAGTAAGCATTAAGAAGAAAAAAAAGACCTCCTGGATTTTCTGGATTGAACCACTGGGCCACATGCCAACAGATGCCAGGCTGCGGGGCAGCACTGAAGGGTGATGGTTAGAACTCTTGCTTGAAGGCAATGAACTGTAGTCTGAGCATCCTTTTCACCTCGAAAGTTCTCAGTCCTCCGGAGGAAACAATCAAACAATCTATCAGTCGTATTCATTGAGCACTTACTTTGTGCAAAGCACTGTACTAAGGACCTGGGAGAGTACAATACAATGGAATTGGTGGTTGACTTGTGCCCTTCCCACAGTGAGCTTCCAGTCTACAGAGACCATGATATGTGAGTGTTCTTGGTGCAAAAGGCTGGCCCCTCTAGACTCTAAACTCGTAGTGGGCAGGGAATGTGACCATTTATTTTTATGCTGCACTCTCCCAAGAGTTTAGTACAGAGCTTGATACTCAATAAAGGCATTCAATCATATTTACTGAGCACTTACTGTGTGCAAATTACCATACTAAATGCTTGGGGGAGTACAATATAACAATAGACACATTCCTTATGATTGAATGAATGAATGAATAAAAGCAGAGACCCCAGCCTAATCTCTGCAAGGTTCAAAAGTACTTGGCTCGTGGTTCATTGTAATAAGAATTTACAGGGTTGCCTTTCTCCCACTGCTCAAAGTGCTTTGTCAGTCTTGAAAAGTGCTGGGTCCTGGGGCTCAGAGAAGAGGAGACAATTTGTGTATTGTTTGTTTGTAGGTTTTCTTTGTTTTTTATGGTATTTGTTAGGCATTTACTATGTGAGGTTACTGAGCCACAGGGAAGTTAAGTGACTGGCCCAAGCTCACAGAGCAGACAAGTGGCAGAGATGAGATTAGTTCTTCACAAAAATGAGATTATTATTATTAAGTGTCATCGAGTTGTTTCCTGATTCATAGAAACTACATGGATACACTTTCCCAGAACGTCCTGTCCTCTGCCTAAATCCACAAAATTCTTAATGGTTTTCCCATTATTGTTGCTATGGTATCTATCCATCTAGCTGCTGGTCTGCCTCTTTCACGTTTTCCCTGAACTTTTCCTAACATTAGTGTCTTCTCCAGAGAATTAGTCCTCCTGATATTAGAATTATGATTGATATTAGGATTAAAGTTCAGATTATATTTAAAACCATTAGATTGTAAACTCTATAATACTAGTGGTATTAGTTAAGTTCTTACTATGTGCCAAGCACTGTTCTAAGTGCTGGACAGTCAGGGAATGTGTGTTTCACTCAACTGTTCTCTTCCAAACACTTCGTATGGTGTTTTGTATTAAGCCTTGGGAAGAGTGTAATTGATTAAAGAAAATAATCTCTAGTTTTAAGGAATTCACAGTCTAGCAAGGGCAGTTGACAGACTCAAGCCACTCATATGCTACTGCTGTTTATAGGAAAAATTCATAAAGGTAGAAGATGAATAAGTTCAAATGAATCAGTGTTGATAATATGAGGAAGCAGCATGACCTAGTAGATACAGCATGGGCTGAGAGTCAGAAGGACCTGGACTCTAATCCTGACTCTGCCACTTGTCTTTTGCATTACCTTGGGTAAGTCACTTCACTTGTCTGTCTTCAGTTAACTCGTCTAAAAAATGGGAGTTAAGACTCTGAGGCCCATGTGAGACATAGATTGTGTCCAGCCCCATAATCTTATATCTACCCCAGTACTTAATATAGTGCCTACCACATAGTAAGTGTTTAAAAAACACTGTTAAAAAAGTTCAGGATGCATAAACATAAAGGGTGCCTGCTGAATGGACACAACACAAGGAGGGGAGGCTGACCCAGGGACTGATAATTCCAATTATTAAAACTGTCGATCAAAGAAGCCTTGCGGGGCATCAATCCATCAATCAGTCGGTGATATATATTGAGTGCTTACTTTGTGTAAGGCACTGAACTAAAATTTGGGAGAGTACCAAATAATGGAGTTGGTAGACCATTTCCCTACCCATAAGAAGCTTACAGTCCAGAAGGGGAGATGGACATTAAAATAAATTATGGATCTGTACATAAAGCCTTGGGAACAGAGGGTTGGGTGACTATCAAGTGCTTACAAAGTAGATCCAAGTGCATAGATGATGCAGAAGGAAGAGGGAGTTGGGGAAAACAGGTTTTAGTTTGGGAAAGTCTCTGAGAGGAGATATGATTTTCGGAGAGCTTTGAAGGTTGGGAGAGTGGTAGTTTGACATGTATGAAAGGGACCAGACCAGACCAGAGAGAACATGTGGGCAAGGTATAGGCAGCAGTATAGACGTGATCAAGGTGCAGGGAATAGGCATGGTTCAAATCTCCTCTGGTGTAGACAGGGATTGTCTCTATTGCTGAATTCTACTTTTCAAGTGCTTAGTATAGTGCTGTGCACACAGTAAGTGTTCAATAAATATGATTGATTGATTGAATGAATAAATGAATGAATTAATGAATGAATCTTCAACATTTTGGGGATCTACAAGGGAGGAGGCCAGGGTAACTTGTTGCTCCAGCATAAAAAGGGGCAAACTCGACCCTGCTCAAGAGTGGCAATCAGTCACAAAGCTCTAGCCTGCCCAAAACCTAAAATGTGGAAAAGAAGCAACACATTTTTAGCTTCAGTGATTGTTAGAGAGTTCTCAATAAATATTGTTGATTGATTGATTGATTGGTTCTAGGCAGGATTGCACTGCCAGACAATCTACTGTTCATGTCTTGGAATTGTTGAATTTTTAACTTCTTCCCGTAGACGGCAACTTCCTTGTGGGTGGGCAGGGATAGCATCTACCAATCAATCAATCAATCAATCAATCAATCAATCGTATTTATTGCATGCTTACTGTGTGCAGAGCACGGTACTAAGCGCTTGGGAAGTACAAGTTGGCAACATATAGAGACAGTCCCTACCCAACAGTGGGCTCACAGTCTAGAAAGGGGAGACAGAGAACAAAACCAAACATATTAACAAAATAAAATAAATAGAATAGATATGTACAAGTAAACTAAATAAATAAATAGAGTAATAAATATGTACAAACATATATACATATATACAGGTGCTGTGGGGAAGGGAAGGAGGTACGACAGGGGGATGGAGGGGGGAGGGGGAGAGGAAGGAGAGGGCTCAGTATAGGAAGGCCTCCTGGAGGAGGAGAGCTCTCAGTAGGGCCTTGAAGGGAGGAAGAGCGCTAGCTTGGCGGATATTGTGAGGAAGGGCATTCCAGGCCAGGGGGATGACGTGGGCCAAGGGTCGACGGTGGGACAGGCGAGAACGAGGTACGGTGAGGAGATTAGCAGCAGAGGAGTGGAGGGTGCAGGCTGGGCTGTAGAAGGAGAGAAGGGAGGTGAGGCAGGAGGGGGCGAGGTGATGGAGAGCTTTGAAGCCCAGGGTGAGGAGTTTCTGCCTGATGCACAGATTGATTGGTAGCCACTGGAGATTTTTGAGGAGGGGAGTAACATGCCCAGAGTGTTTCTGGACAAAGACAATCTAGGCAGCGGTATGAAGTATGGATTGAAGTGGGGAGAGACACGAGGATGGGCGATCAGAGAGAAGGCTGATGCAGTAGTCCAGACGGGATAGGATGAGAACTTGAACGAGCAGGGTAGCGGTTTGGATGGAGAGGAAAGGGCGGATCTTGGCAATGTTGCGGAGCTGAGACCGGCAGGTTTTGGTGACGGCTTGGATGTGAGGGGTGAATGAGAGTGCGGAGTCGAGGATGACACCACGGTTGCGGGCTTGTGCGACGGGAAGGATGTTAGTGCCGTCAACAGTGATGGGAAAGTCAGGGAGAGGGTAGGGTTTGTGAGGGAAGACAAGGAGTTCAGTCTTGGACATGTTGAGTTTTAGGTGGTGGGCAGACATCCAGATGGAGATGTCCTGAAGGCAGGAGGAGATGCGAGCCTGAAGGGAGGGCGAGAGAGCAGGGGCAGAGATGTATGTTTGGGTGTCATCAGCGTAGAGATGATAGTTGAAGCCGTGGGAGCGAATGAGGTCACCAAGAGATTGAGTGTAGATCGTGAACAGAAGGGGACCAAGAACTGAACCTTGGGGAACCCCCACAGCAAGGGGAAGGGAGGGGGTGGAGGAGCCCGCAAAAGAGACTGAGAATGAACTACCGGAGAGATAAGAAGAGAAGCAGGGGAAGACAGAGTCTGTGAAGCCAAGTTTGGATAGCGGGTTGAGGAGAAGTGGGTGGTCCACAGTGTCGAAGGCAGCTGAGAGGTCGAGGAGGATTAGGTTAGGGTTAGGTTAGCCGTTGGATTTGGCAAGCAGGAGGTCATTGGTGACCTTTGAGAGGGCAGTTTCCATGGAATGTAGTGGACGGAAGCCAGACTGGAGGGGGTCGAGGTGAGAGTTAGTGTTGAGAAATTCGAGGCAGCGCGTGTAGACGACTCGTTCAAGGAGTTTGGAAAGGAATGGTGCCAAGACTATTGTCTTGTACTCTCCCAAACACTTAGTACAGTTCTCTGCACACAGTAAGGGCTCAGAAATTACCAGATTGATTGTCGCCTTGACATTTTGAATTTGAATGTGTTGATGTTCTGTTGAGTGTGTCAAATTGTGGTTGTGAGCTACTTGCAAAGAAGGGACTAGATCTAAATGGACATTTTATATGTTCTCCCTAGTGCTTGGTATGGAGCATTACACAGGTTAGTGATTGAGATGATAGTGTCGAGTTAGATACTTGTGCAGAAAAATCAGATTTGTGATTTGAATTGATGCTTATCATATGATGATTACCAGAAAATGTTTTACACTCCAGTGAACAAGTATTGCACCATTAATAAACTAAACTAAGTACAAGCAGAAAAAACAGCGTAGCGCAGTGGAAAGAACACGGGCTTTGGAGTCAGAGTTCATGGGTTCAAATCCAGGCTCTGCCAATTGTCAGCTGTGTGACTTTGGGCAAGTCAATGAACTTCTCTGTGCCTCAGGTACCTCATCTGTAAAATGGGGATTAAGACTGTGAGCCCCGCATGGGACAACCTAATCACCTTGTAATCTTCCCAGCACTTAGAACAGTGCTTTTGACATAGTAAGCGCTTAATAAATGCCATCATTATTATTATTAAATTAAGTCATACTTCAGAGAGCAAACCTTTTTTCTCTTCCCCTTTATTCCACCCTCTGCTAATAGATTAGCTACAACCCTACAGGTGTCAGAGAAATATTGTTCCTCCCTAAACTACTATCGTTCTACCAGAACGACACACAAGCATGAGGAAAATAAAGTTCAGAGACCCACCCAAGTCGTTATATTGATGACATTTTTGAGACCATACACAAAGTTCTTAACATTATTTTTAAATCAATTTTTGACATGATTTTGTTAATCTCTACTTTTCAAATATATGAAATTCCCTTCATTGTGACACAGCATTTCATGTACAACCAGAATAAATAATAACAGTAAAAATTTAAATTCCTCACCAGCCTTCTTTGCTTTCTCTACCCTCCCTTTATCTCCCTCCACCCATGTAATGATCATTTTCTTCTCTCTTTTCCTTCTGGCCTTAGTCTCCTAATTTTTCTCCTCTGACAGGTCTTTTACTGTGTCACCTGCTATCATTTAGGTACTCACAATTGCCCAGAAGGCTTTACTTCTCATTCTGCTATCTAATTCTGATAACTTCTCTTGACTGCAAGCCCCCAACTCTTACGGTCTCCTGAAGATTATCCCAGCAAACTCCAACTCTTGGCAGTCAACTTCAGGTTGCTTCTGGGTCTCTTGTACATTCCTACACAGTTTGGGTCTGGGTTTTGCCCTGTTTTCCCTGAAACCTTATTTTCCCTGAAATGCTGTTCAGATCAAATCAAAACATTTTACACCCTGAGGGTTAAAAATCAGGTCCCTAAGTTGAAATTTCAAAAATTAGAATTACCAAAACTAAAAGCAGAAAGTCAGGCCAAAATCTGGTATAACCATTATGGTACTTATTAAGTGCTTACTATGTGCCAAGTTCTGTATGAAGAGCTGGGGCAGAAATAATATAATCAGATTTATGTTAGTGCCTTTATGTTTTCTTGGGGTGGGGGGAAGGGTTTGTTTGTTTTCAATCTCCTTTCTTACCATCTAGATTGTATGCTTTCTGGGCAGGTATCGTGTCTACCTACTTGGTTGTACTAGACACATCCAAGTGCCTTGCACAGCGTATGCACTCAGTAAGTAATAATAATGATAATAATAGTCTTTTGTTAAGTGCTTACTATGTGCCAGGCGCTGTTCTAAGCACTGGAGTGGATACAAGCAAAGGGGTGTGGACACAGTTCCTGTCCCTCACGGGGCTCCCAGTTTTGATTCTCATTTTCCAGATGAAGTAACTGAGGCCTAGTGAAGTGATATGCCAAAGGTCACAGCAGACAAGTGGCAGAGCTGGGATTAGAACCCAGGAGCTTCTGGCTCCCAGGCTCATGCTCTAGACAATACACCATGTTGTTGCTTCTCAGGAAAAATTGATAGGTTGAATGATACTAAGCAGAAACACCTCCAAGCTAAGTCCGTCTCAGAGCCTGCATGACAACAGCAGGCTCTACTTAGCTTAGACTGGCCCGTCCCGGCTCCCCTTGGCTTCTCCAGGTCCAGCACAGCCCTTTCCGGGTCTCCTCAGCTCTCTCGGGGCCAGATCTGCCCTGCTCCACTATACTCATCTCCGTCTCTTCAGGGTGCCACCCCACACAACTTAGGGGAAGTTAGTTTTACACTGCATGCAATTTTCTCCTGAGATCTAAACCCAACTTGAAATCTAGCCTAAATTCCATCATTCAATTCATTCAATCGTATTTATTAAGCACTTAGTGTGTGCAGAATTCTGGTATAAGTGCTTCGAGAGTACAATATAACAATGAACAGACACATTCAAGTCATTGTCCTAACTTTTGCAGAGAGACCTGGTGCATAGAACACGGGTCTGGGAGTCAGAAGGACCTGCGTTCTATTCCTGCATTCACCACTTGCTGGCAATGTGATGTTGGGCAAGTCATTCAGCTACTCTGTGCTTTAGTTACCTCATCTGTAAAATGGGAATTAAGCATGTGAGCCCCATGTTGGACATGGACTGTGTACAACCTGATTAGATCGTATCTACCCCAGCACTAAAGTACAGTGCCTGGCACATAGTAAGCTCTTGACAAATGCCATTAGAAGCACTGACGTTAAAATCCCTCAACATTCTTCTGAAAATTAATTGATATTTTACCTGCCAATTAGGGGCTAATAAGGTTCACATTATAACATAAAATGGTAGCAAAGATATCTGAACCATCTCATGGGGGTAGTTTCTTGTTGCCTCTCTGACATCTACATCTAAATCTTTAAACTCCATGGATATGCACATTATTGTCTCTAGACTTCTGACAGTTACGTTTCCCAATATTTATTATCCATCCTAGTAGGTTTTCCAGTTTTCTTTCCCATTATCAGCAGCCATCTTCCCATTCTGAGTTTCTTTCTCTTTTAGGTCCTAAATCCATACATCACAGTTGCAAGTGCAGAAGGACGTACACATAAAACACTGTCCCCTTTCCTTAAATGAAAAAATATGATCTCAAATAAATCCCTTCCACTGAGCAATTCCAGGCCTCCCCAACACCTTTAAAATACCTCATCCTGGTGAGTTATTCCCTTAACAGAAGTTATACACCAATAGACTGAACAAAGCGAGGATGACTTTTTTAAATGTTATTTAAGTTTCTACCCTGTGCCAGGCACAGTATTAAGTGCTGGAGTAGGTACAAGATAATCAGGTTGGGCACAGTCTATAACCTACATGGGGCTCACGGTCTCAATTCTCGTGCTACAGGTGAAATAGCCTAGGTACAGAGAAGATAAGTGACTTACCCAAGGTGACACAGCAGCCAAGAGGCAGAAACAGGATTAAAACCCAAACCCTCTGACTACTAAGCTCGTGCTCCTTATAATAGGCAACACTACTTCCCATTTAAAATCCTAAATGCTTCCTCCCCCATGTCTGAAAAGAGTTTTCAAACCCTCCTCCATACCTCATCTACCAGCAATGAGGGACAGAGGCAATTTTGTTAGGAGAACTGAAAACCCTGCTTTGCACATAAACATATCACAGACACTGTAAATGCTAAAACTCACGTCTGTAATCACTGCAAAGCACATATCAAAGACTTAGTTCCTGCTCCCTGAAGCTTAAAATTAATTGCAACATCAACTGAAGACCATAATTAGTTTTCCATCTGATGGGTAAATTTAGAAACTTTTGCACATTAAGTATAGGCTTCGATTTGGCAACGGCTAGACCAACCTGTCTGCTGGGCGACCTCGACTGGGCTTGACAGATAACCAATTGCAAAACAAAGGAGAAGAAAAATAACTTATCTCTGTACTCTGGAAACGGGCCATTTCCCACAGTACAGAAACATCTTTAATAAACACATCTTCCCAAGGTGACCTGGCCAGTGGCCCGGGAACTTGTGCAATTGGTACAATACCTTCTTGGTTTGCAAAGGGTATATTAAGGCTCGTACGTTGGAGCTAACTCGGAATCTCACCCACGGAGAGGATGCTCTGCCTGGGACCCTCCCATTCGGGACCCTGAAAGCCGAATCCGGGATTCCCCAGCATGAAACTTCAGGAGTTGGTGTTCCCCCGAATTGGTGATGTAACCCCTTTTGTGTGTGTGTGTGTGTGTGTGTGTGTGTGTGTGTGTGTGTTTTAACCCTTTATTTTGTATTTGTTTTCTTCTTTCGTATTCCCTTCCTTCCATTAAAATTGTCCATCTATTAAAATTGTAACGATACATCTATTTTGCTATGTGTCTGCGCTTCTTTCTCTGAAAAAAGGGGACTTGTAGTCGCGGGTCTGAACCTTATTCGTTGGTTAACTGAAGAAATATTTCGTTAACCAAACATTTTGGCGTAGTCGGCCAGGAGCCGCGATACATCATGCCTTTTTTCAAGGAAGTAATGCAAACGCCACCGGAGGAGGATATCCCAGGATGGGAGAGTATGCCGTACTGTTCCCTCGCTAAGGCCTGGGCTAAAGGAATAGGCTTGTGTGAAGATTGGAAGGGACGAGTAAGAAATGCTGAACCTTTGCAATTAACTGAGTGTTTGCAACGTATTCCTGTAGAAAAAGGAAAAGAGATGACAGGAGTCTGTAGAAGAGGGTGGGCTTTGTTAACTGCTTATCGAAAAATGCATGAATTAAAAACTAAGGCTATTGAAGATAAGTTGGCCTTGGAAAAAGAGCTGACAGAGTTACAGAGTAGAATGTCAATGTTGCCGTGTCAAAATTTTATATTAGGTGATCAAGTGCAAAACTATCATACGGTGGCGGAAAAAGCTGCAGTCAGAGTGGCACAGTTTAAATATAGGAAAAGGAAGGGAAAGGTCAAAAAGCGAATGGTGCATTAGGTCATCGCCTCCGCTATGGTGGATGGGGACCCGGATAGATGGGACGGGGATATTTGGGATGATACTGAAGAAGGTTCCTTGGGTGAAGATATTTGGGAAGATCATAAGAAAGCTTATTCCGGTAATGGGGCATCTGCTAGGCCAATCCGGAGACGAAAAGAGGAAAGTCAAGGGGGGAACCAAGTTTTTAAAGAAGTAACAGAGGATTTTACGCAACAAGAAGTTTCTGATATTTTAAGCCGCTTCTCTCAAAGGCCACAGGAACTGTTGATTTCATGGATGGTGCGCATGAGTGATAGCAGGGCAGGAGGAATTTGGGTGGATGCAGAAGACTGTATGAAGTTCGCTCCTCTCAGTTTTAATTCAAATGTTCAGCAGGCTCTCAGAGAACATGCCACGGCTGCTCATGCTAACGAGAGTGGTAATACTACCCTGCTAGCGTTGGTAGCGGAAGGGTGTCAGAAACAATACCCCGCTGACTCAATGTGGCCTCGGGGGGACCGGCCCTGGTATTCCCTGAGGGACGGAATCCAACGATTAAAGGAGGAGGTGATGAAGACTGCTATAATGTTAGGAGAGGCTGACTCTTACCACCTCTGCCCGGTATCAGCGCCACAGAGGAATATTTTAGTCAAAACGGCGCCACCCGCATACAAAAATGTAATTATAACTTTACTGTTCAGTGAGTCTGGGAAGCCTCTATCAGAAGTATTAGATAGAATGTCTCAGTTAGGAGATATGGGAAAATGGGATCCCCAGAAGACCATGGGCGGAATGACACTCGAGGAAAAAACCGTATCTCTAGAAAGGACTTGTTCACTACCCTGTTAAAGGCAGGGGTAAAGAAGGAAACCATTGACCGTATTCCTACGTCCTAGGTGTATCAGATGTATAAAAAACAGGATCTGTCTGAGAGAAAGGAATCCAGAAAGATAGACGCAGAAAAGGAGCAAGAACCTTGGGATTCCCCGCTGGTGTCCCTGCCGGCTCCGAATGCCACACTATACCCCTCCTTTGAACCTTTCAAAGGGGAATAGGGGAATGGCCAAGCCCCGGTACGGGTTCAGGAGGTACGTAGGCGGGACTACAGGCCCTCTTGCTCCCAGCCGAGGTGGCCGTCGTGCATGTGCATGCCCACACCCGAGGAAGTGATTCCCCGAGTTTGGGCAATCGCCGAGCCGACGAGGCCTCTCGTTGGGCATCTCGGCATGCCCCCCTTGCATGTGTAGCTCCTGTTATGGCCCTGGCTCCCACGTCTATGCCTGGCACTCTGTTGCCCTCTCTGATTACTGATAAGGAAAAAGCTGAGTGGCCTCGGCAATATGAGGTGCTGGAATGGGACAGACTTTTTTGGGTCCCTGATGGATGCCCTATGTTGCCCGCTGCTGCACTGCGACCAGTTTGTCTGGGTCTTCACCAGGAGACTCACTTTGGTGCAGATGCCTTGGCAGCCACGGTTCTCTGAGTTTGGTTTGCCCCAGGTATCCATCCTGTTGCCCAGCGGGTTACAGCCAGTTGTGCTACTTCCCAGAACTTCTATCCTCACCCTGGTCTTCGGGTTCCCTTGCGGGGACGCCCTTGGGTCTATTCCCCTTTCGAGGGTTTGCAGTTTGATTTTGTGACACTTCCAAGGGCTGGTCATTTCTCACATTTATTGGTTATTGTTGATTACCTGACTGGTTGGATTGAGGCTTTCCCTTCCTCCCGAGCAACCGCTCTTACGGTGGTGAAATGTCTCTTGCGGTAAGTCATTCCCCAGTTTGAGCCACCTGCTGTTATTGATTCTGATCAGGGATCACATTTTACTGAGTCTGTTCTATCTGAAATTTATCGATCACTTGGAAATGAATGTTCTTTACATGCACCATCCCCAGAGTTCAGGGAAAGTGGAACATGCCAATTGTGAGTTGAAGCATCCTTTGGGAAAACTTGGTATGGAAACTCATGTCAAGTGGCCGGAGGTCCTGCCTCCTGCCCTTTAACGCCTATATTGTCGCCCCCGGGCTCCTTTAAATGTATCACCTTATGAGATGCTGTTTGGTCATCCTCCGTATTGGGGAAATCTCTCAGATCCCTGACCTCCTCCAACCCTACAAGTGGGCGATAATGCCCTGCGAACCTATGTTTTGTCTCTACAGGTAACTCTAGATGAGCTGCAGGCTGCTGGAATCCCCCGTCAGCGCACCCCTCTCACCGATCATCTGCATCCGTTCGTCACTGGAGATTGAGTTTGGGTTAAGTGCATGGTCGGCAATGCTTTAGTTAAGCCATCCTGGGAGGGGCCCTACCAGATTCTCTTGTCTTCCTTTACTGCAGCTTGTGATGCTGAGCGCCCCTCATGGATCCACCACTCCCAGGTGAAGCCAGCTGTTTTTGATGCTTTGCCTCCTGATTGTACTCCCCCATTGGTTTCTGCTGACTCTCAGGATTCTGGGCCACCCGCTGTCCCAGCTTTATGGCTGTGTCGAATTTCTACCGGATGGGCCTCGGTCCTGTGAGATTTTTTCTGGTGGCTTATTTGTGTGTCTTGCTGCTGGCTAGTTTTGGTGTGTGCCTTTGGGAAGGACAGACTGCTTGATGTTGTTGCTTCCAGTGTCCCTCCTGAGGCTTTGGCTTTAGCTGCAGCATTTGGCCTTTGGGTTCTGTTCCTGCTTTGGTGTGCTGTGTTTTTCAGCTCCTGATGGTCTGCCTTCGACGTGCTTCATCTACCCGGTTGCTTCTGCAAACCCTGACCATACCCCTGTCCAAGGCCGAGGTCATGGACATGGAGTGCCACCTGGACGCTGCATTTCGGTGAGGAGTGGGACTGTTGTGTGTGTAAAGCTATGTCTGGATTTCTCTATCCTGTCCTATGCTTTAGGCGCCGGCTTTGCGGAAGACCTATGTTATCCCGAGGAGGGTTGTATGTGATCCTCCCGGAGGCCGTGGGCCTCGGAAGGATCAAAGGGGGGATTGTTGTCCACAGCGGACTTGACATGACTGTGCAAACTGAGAACAACATAAATATTACAGGCTGTATGTATAACGACTCTATAATGCTACCTTCTCCTTCTCCCCGAGACGATATCTTTGCCTTAATATGCGAATGTAGCAAGAATAACAGTAACAGCACTGTTACCCAATACCAGCGCTCTAACTTTACTATTAGTGTGAACCACGCCACCACATTGTTTTGTTTTAACACCACCACCATAACTAATAGGACTTGGTGGGTAGAGTACATTAGGTTATTGACCAATATTACCCTCATTTCACAAGAACTAATTACCGTTTGAGTAACTGGAAGTTGTCAGAATGTGACGTTTAACACCCAGAAAAACTTGTTACATTTTAGCATAACTCCTCCCTCCTGGAAACCTTGTAACAGGCGGAGGAGGTCATGGTTTGATACTCTCCTTGGAGGAGCAGGAACAGGTTTGGGTATAGTAAATTCAGTAGACCTTGAGAGCCTGGCCAACAGACTGTGCAGTGCTGGCCATGATGTCCCTCAGGCTCTCACAATAAATGCTCAATGGTTACCCACAACGATCCTGCCCCACCAACGTACCTTAAACTTCCAAGGACAATTTCTACAGTTGTTTAATGCTGCAACGGTAGCATCTCTCAACATAGACATTGATTTTTCTAAGCTATTTAATTGGACACGGTGTTCATTGGAGAATATCTATAGCTTGGAACAAAAAGAATGGGTTCAAAGAACGTTATCGGCTGGAACCCCGGACATTTGGAAACAAATGCTTTCTCATTACATCCCACAAGATAACTGGATATCCAATAGAATTGTAACGCAATGTACTGAGGATATAGGTACAGGGACAATTACTCACTTTAAGGTTAGCTCTATTATGATCATGTGTAATTATCATGTCATTCCTTTTGTCTTGTCTTCGTATTTCGTTTTGCCCCAATTGAATGGTGAATATTTAGACCAACATAACAAGACTCGAAGGGATGGTATGTGGAATAGCCACACGACAGATGGAACCCTGTTTGTTAAACCATTCCTCTAACTTATGTACATTAACTCACTATCCGCAAACTAACTTCTCTATGTTATATGAGATATCCCCTCAACATATATGCATTACCTCTAGTAATAGTACTGATTTGGAATCTGTCAGGAAGGCTTCCCCTTTCTCCGGTGTCCTACGAAATATTAGTTTTCTTCACTAGCAGGGTGATGATTTTTACTTTGCCCCGTACAGGTGAATGATGAATTAGTTTTCTTCACTGGCAGGGTGATGATTTTTACTTTGCCCCTGTACAGGTGAATGATGTAAACCTCACTTGGATCCCGAAACCCCTCCCGTTACCCAATACCTCTGTATCTATCGAACCCCTAGTAGCCATCCTGAATATGTCACAGTTACTACGTCGATTGCTTATTAAAAATCAAAGATCTCTTAATGAACATCGCATACAAACTTATAGTTGCTCGAAAACTGATAGGCGTATCTCATGTAATAATAACAGACACAAATCATCATTGGTATGATTTCTTCTTCAAATCAGTGACTGCGCAGAAGTATTTTAATGCTCTGGCTAACCCTTTGCTAATATTTGCCTGCATTTTAATTATTTTATGTTTATGCAATTGCTATATGCTTTGTAGGATAAAAATGTTGTATACTAACTTTACTCCCAACTTATTAACGGCCTATACTGTTAATGTGCATGATTTTGAGGCCGAATGATGGGTAAATTTAGAAACTCTTGCACATTAAGTATAGGCTTCGATTTGACAACGGCTAGACCAACCTGTCTGCTGGGCGACCTCGACTGGGCTTGACAGATAACCAATTGCAAAACAAAGGAGAAGAAAAATAACTTATCTCTGTACTCTGGAAACGGGCCATTTCCCACAGTACAGAAACGTCTTTAATAAACACATCTTCCCAAGGTCACCTGGCCAGTCGTCCAGGAACTTGTGCAATTGGCAAAATACCTTCTTGGTTTGCAAAGGGTTTATTAAGGCTCGTACATTGGAGCTAACTCAGAATCTCACCCACGGAGAGGATGCTCTGCCTGGGACCCTCCCATTAGGGACCCTGAAAGCCGATCCGGGATTCCCCAGCATGAAACTTCAGGAGTTGGTGTTCCCCCGAATTGGTGATGTAACCCCTTTTGTGTGTGTGTGTGTGTGTGTTTGTTTTAATCCTTTATTTTGTATTTGTTTTCTTCTTTCGTATTCCCTTCCTTCTATTAAAATTGTCCTTCTATTAAAATTGTAACGATACATCTATATTGCTATGTGTCTGCGCTTCTTTCTCTGAAAAAAGGGGACTTGTAATCTCGGGTCTGAACCTTATTCGTTGGTTAACTGAAGAAATATTTCGTTAACCAAACACCATCCTACTGAGTAGGAGTTATTCCTTTTTCTGAAAATATTGTATTCGAAGTGGCTTAAGGTAATGGATGGCTGAATTAAATATAGGCATTGAGGTGGAGGAAGGGATGTTTACAGTCTGATAAACAGTTACAATTCATATTTCCCCGAGCCAGGAGAAACCTCGTGTCAATTGTTCAGAAAAGAGCTGGATGGATAGAGTAAGTCAAACACAGGAGGGGAATGAAATGTAGACATCTGTTTCAGCTAGCTGATTTTCCCTCAAAACACAGCTTCCGTCACCACAACTGTCTCATAGCTGTTTTCATCTCTCTGTTCCTCAGCATGTACATGAGAGGGTTCAACACTGGGACAATGATGGTGTAAAAGAGAGCAAACACCTTATCCTCAGGGAAGATCTGGGACGACCGGAGGTAAATGAAGATGAAGGACAAAAAAAATAATGGCACCACGGTGAGGTGGGAAGTGCAGGTGGAGAGGGCTTTATGACGTCCTTCAGAAGAGCAGATTCACAGACTGGCTAAAACGGTCACCTAAGAGAAGACCAAGACTGTAAATGAGATCAATGCAGCTGTCCCTGAATCGGAGAGGACCAAAAGTCCTATCACTTCAGTATCTGTGCAGGCCAGTTCCAGTAGAGGGTAAACATCACAGAAATAGTGATTGATCTTATTGGGGCCACAGAAGGGAAAAAGAATGAGCCACTGGACGATGGAATGGAGAAATCCTCCTGCCCAGCACACTGAAACCACTGTGGCACACCGCTGCTTGTTCATGACATCCACATAGTCCAAGAGTTTGCAGATGGCAACAAAGCAATCTTAGGCTATACCCACAAGAATGAAGATCTCAACTCTACCAAATGAGTGCTGGGTAAAGAGCTGAATCATGCAGTCAGGGAAGGAGATGGTTTTCTTCTCAGACAGCACATCTTTGACAAGTTTGGGAGTCACTGTGGATGTGTAGCCGAGGTACATGAAGTCCAAATGGCAGAAGAAGAAGTACGTGGGCTGTTTGCTGAGGATGACGAGATTCCCTGAGAGGATTACAATGCAACTGGAGAGGAACAGCCCAAAGCAGAATACCTGCAAATTTCTATAACTGGGCAGACCTAAAAAAACAAATTTTGTGATGTTGTTTCTATTTTCTATCTTGGGAATGAGGAATATTTACCTGAAATGATTAAATGAAACATTGTACATAACAATTAGACAATTTCAGTTACCAGTTCATTCTAGTTATAATTGAATGTGACATACAGTACTGTGTTGAGAACACTGCAAGTGAAACTTTTTATCTTTTTTGACTATCCATCCCTTTCATTTCTAGTGAGGTAATAAAAGTATTTTTTTTATTCATTAAGTGATCCCCCTGTGCCAGGCACTCTGTTAAGTACCAGAATATAGGCTAACTGGTTAGGAAACAGTCTTTCTTCCACATAGAGCTCACAATCTAAGAAGGAGGGATAGGGAAAATTTTATCCCCATTTTACAATGGAGCAAGCTGAGACACAAAAGTAGCAGCCTAGCCTAATGGAAAGGGCACAGGCCTGGGTGTCACAAGATTTGGGTTCTAATTCTAGCTCTCCCACCTGCCTGCTGTGTGACCTTGACCAACTCATTTAATATCTCTGTGTCTCAGTTTTCCCATCTGTAAAATGGGGATTAAATTCTACATCCCTCTTACTTAGAATCAGTGTCCCCCTTTTTTTATGTTATTTGTTAAGTGCATACTATGTGCCAGGCACTGTTCTAAGCACTGGGATAGGTACAAGCTGATCAGGTTGGACAGAATCTGTGTCCCACATGTTGACATGTCAAAGCAGTCTGGCTTAGTGGAAAGAGGCCAGGGATAGGAGTCAGAGGTCGTGGGTTCTAATACCAGCTCAGCCACATGTCAGCTGTGTGACTTCGAACAAGTCACTTAACTTCTCTGTGTCTCAGTTACCTCATCTGTATAATGGGGATTAGGACTGTAAGCCACACATGGTACAACCTGATTACTTTGTATCTACCTCGGTGTTTAGAACAGTGCTTGGCACATAATAAGCACTTAACAAGTATCATTATTATTATTATTATTGTTATCATTATCACCATGTTAAGTGATTTGCCCAAGGTAAAGCAGCAGACAAGTGGTGGAGCCAGAATGGGAACCCTGGTCATTCTGACTCCCAGACCCATGCTTTATCCAAAAGGTCACACTGCTTGCCTGTACTGATTATTTTTTATCTATCCTAATACTTATTATAGTGCTTAGCACATAGAAATTAACAAATACTATAATAAAAATAACAACAATAATCATCCTGAATTTATTCCTGTGTATAACACAGAGTAAGTGATTAACAAATACCATAACTATTATAAAACAAGCAATCAATCCTATTTATTGAGCCCTTACTATTTGCAGAGAATTGTACTAAGCGTGTTGAAGAGTACAATATAACAGCGTTTATACGCACATTTCCCGCTCAATTATTATTAATATCAACATTGAGAGGTTGAATGGCTTGTCCAGGATCACCCAGCAGTCCAGGAGCAGAGCAGGAAATAATAATAAGAATAATAATAACAATAATATTTGTGGTACTTGTTAAGCACTTACTATGTGCCAAGCACTGTTCTAAGATCTGCAGTAAATATAAGTTAATGAGGTTGGCTATTGTCTCTGTTCCAAATGGGGTTCACACTCTTAATCCCCATTTTACAGTTGAGGTGTCTGAGGTACAAAGAAGTGAAGTGATTTGCCCAAGGTCAGACAGCAACTATGTGGTGGAGCCGGGATTAGAGCCCAGGTCCTTCTGACTCCCAGGCCTGTTCTTTATCGACTAGGCCATACTGCTTCCCATATCAAGGTCTCTCACTACCAGTCCTATCATCTTTCCACTGGGTGATAGTGCCCAGCAATAAATACATAACTCTATAGATCATATCTGTTATTCATTCATTCATTCAATCGTATTTATTGAGTGATTACTGTGTGCAAAGCACTATGCTAAGCGCTTGGGAAGTACAAGTTGGCAACATATAGAGATGGTCCCTACCCAACAGCGGGCTCATAGTCTAGAAGTGTCACATGAGGATGTTTCAGAATTCAAAAATCTGATTACCTTTTCCTAATAAATCCCACTCTCCTTTGAATCCAGCTTTATCGTGTCAGTAGAGTTTGTGTATGCTGATGAAGCTTAGAGCTTAGAGCTAAGGAGCTACTCTCTCATGAGGGTTCCCCAAAATGGAAAGGTCTAAGCCAAAGGTTCAGACAAAGGTGATTCACCTGTGCTGGCTAGCAGCAACACGGGAAAGAAAGCAATAGAAAAGGACTCCCATATTTCTGACCAAGAAAACGCTATGGACTCGACAAATAATTCAGGTGAATTTCTCCTGGCTGCAGGAGGAGGGTTCTGCAGTGGGAAAGTTGTGACAATCCCTGGCTTGGATGAAGCGCACTGGAACTCAGAAAAGTGCCATCAAACCCAGGCTGACAAATCACAGCCCCATGAGTTGAAGACAGCTGCGCCAGACATCAAAATGCTAGCTGGGAGGAAGGACCTGGGAAACTATACGTTTGGGAGCGCTCTTCTGAATCCATCCCAGAGAAATCTGCTCAAATCTAAGAAGATCCGGATGCTTGAATGGGAGATTGTTCACATCTTCTGCTAGGGGTTGGAGCCGACTTAATAGTTGATGACCAAAGGTAAAGGGGTCACGATTCTACTTTCCCCTGCTCCGCTGCCAATCTTCCTGGACTTCCATGAAGCGCCCCCGAGGTGAGGGGGCGGGATTGGGGGGCTTCTACACTGTCCCCTCCACCCCCAGACTGGGAGCTCGTTGTGGGCAGGGATTGTTGAGAAGCAGCATAGCCTGAATATTGGCTTGGGAGTCACAGGACGTGGCTTCGAATCCCAGATCCGCCATTTGTCTGCTGTGTGACCTTGGGCAAGTCACTTCACTTCTCTGTGCCTCAGTTACTCCATCTGTAAAATGGAGATTAAGACTGTGAGCCCTACGTGGGACAACCTGACTACCTCGTATCTATCCCGGTGCTTAGAACAGTGCTTGGCATGTAGTAATTTGGGCAAGTCACTTCACTTCTCTGTGCCTCAGTTACCTCATCTGTAAAATGGGGATTAAGATTGTGAGCCCCACGTGGGACAACCTGATCACCTTGTATCCCCCCAGCGCTTAGAACAGTGCTTTGCACATAGTAAGCGCTTAACAAATGCCATCATCATCATTATTATTATTATTATTATTATTATGGACTACAAACCAGAACAAGTACAGAAGAAAATTGGATGTTCTGGAGAAGAAGCGTTCCAGGAGTCACCATGGATCAGAAATGACTCAAAGGCATTCAGTAGCAACAATAAAGCCTATCAGTCACGGGATTCCTTTAAGGACCACCTGATTAGAACCAAAAATCATATGAAGGTGTCTATTCAGATATTTTTAAACAGTCCTAAAGATCTGCCAAAAGAGAAGCGGTGGGCTAAATACATGAAATTTTTATGTCTCATAATATTTCAGAATTAAGATTGTGGTTTTGGTGAATACCAAAATTCACATCCATGCTCAATTTTCCAAGAAGAGTCAGCCAATTCAAACTTAGGTCCTTGGAATTTGGCTTCCTTTTTATATTAAAATTACTAGGGCCTGCACTGAAAAAGTCCATGAATCAAAAAATGAGAACTGAGATATTAAGAGAAAACTCTGTTGTAAAAAAAAAGAAGAAAAAAACTTTACCCCATTTGTTAGTCTTCCCACAATGATGTATTTCTGTGTGAATGGATCTTTATATCCAGTCATGAGAAACAAAAGGTTTTCAGAGCTGCATCAGGGCAGAACTCAAGTCTCAGTGGCAGTCCAACATTCACACTGGATAGAGGCAGTTTCAAAAACACTGGAGTTTCTGAATCTCAAGGCATCTCTGGTTTCCCGAGAGTCAGATTTATTTCTTTGGGGCTGTCTGATATGTGCAACCTCACCCACCTATGTCTGAGCTCAGAAGGGGAAAAAAAAGAAAGACAACTACTACGTTTTCCCCCTCGACCCAGCAAATGCTTGGTGTAGAGCTATTTTTGGGAAAAACTTTGCCTAGAAGACCCAGCTGTGAAAGGAAAACATTTTAAAAGTCCCGGGACTCTGCCAGCTCCCCGAATTCCTGAAGATCTTCCTTATATCTTCTTTATCAGAGGTGGTGGTGGAACAAATCCAGGAACTTTTCTTCATCATGTTGACAACACGTTTGAGTACAGTTTCATAGGCATTGCTATCAATTCTAAAACTTTGCCCATATTTTTTATTATAATTTAAATATTTGCTATTTTCTTCTCCCCAGATTATACCCACTCAACTACCCAGTTCGTTCATTTGCTCTCACAGGCAGCCATGGAACTTAGACACTATTAAAGAGCATAATGATTCATTTATTCATCTTTTCATTTTATTTTTCATCCAACTGAAATCATTCTGTGCCACTCACTGCTAACAGATTGTAAGTTCCTTGAGACCAGGGATCATGCCTTTCATCTTTATCATACTCACTCAAGGGCTTAGGTGTGTGCTCTGTATACAGTCAATACTCAGTAACTACTATAGAGTGATTGCTCTATGAGCCAGTTACAGAAAGCATGTACAGTCAGTACTCATTAAATACTATAGATTGATTTCTCTATGAGCCAGTTACAGAAAGCATACGATAATCCTAATGGTCAACATAAAGGACAAATGTTGATTGACCTTTAAATTTCAAACTATTTCATTCTACTATTTGACTACAGAATTATGCAGTTAAAACATTGAAAAAACTCACAAATCATATAGCTAGCATGTCTTGTTTAAAGAGAAGCTGGTAAAAAATGCCCTTTGGAAATCATAAATTATGCATCATACACGTGCATTGAAACTCGGGTTTAACTACTTCTAAAGCATGGAAGAACTCTTTCCCAGTGGTCTTCAACTTTTTTCAGAATGAAAGAATCAATTGGAAATTTACTCATGGAGTTTGTGTCTCCCTCCAGAGCACAGCCCACCCCAACATGTGGAGGGAAGAGCAGGTCATAAAGACACAGTGGAGGTCTCCTCCAAAATGCCTTTCTTGAATAAGCTCTCTCTTTACCTTCCCCACACTCCTCTCTGCAATGACTCTGCACTTACTTAGCCTCACTTCTCTTAAGAACTCTAGTGTTCACCCCAACCCCCATCATTTTTAGTACCTCTCCTTAAGCTCTAATGTTTCCCCAGGTGTAATTTATTTTAATGTCTATCTCCTCCTGTAAACTGTCAGGTCATGGTGGGCAGTGATAATGTCTACCAATTCTATTGTATTTCACTTTCCCAAATGCTTAGTAAAGTGCTCCAGCTGTTTAGTACAGTGGTTTTCACAAACTAAATGCTCAGTACCTTCTGTGGGCCTAATGTAATTAACCATTTCTTCTGTGATAGCCCTCCTGTCTTAGACCTAGTGTGCACGGACACTTTTGCGCTTGAGGTATACAGTGTAACTGGGACTGTTATCGTTCTGATGCTCCCCTATGGAATGATCACTGTATCTTACATCCGCATCCTCGTCACCATCCAGAAGGTGTCCTCTGCCGAGGGCCATCACAAAACCTTCTCCACCTGCTCATCCCACCTCATTGTGATCTCGCTGTTCTATAGGGCTGCGGGTTCAACCTATTTCTGAGTCAAAACCTCCTACTCACCTGAGACCAAGAAGCTGCGTTCTCTCTCCCATATAGTCTTCACCCCCATGCTAAATCCCCTGATCTATAGTCTGAGGAATCAAGAGGTGAAAGGTGCCCTGAAGAGAATTTTGGGTTAAACTCCCCAGGATCTGAGAGGCCCTGATTTGTGAAGGCGACTTTTTTATTGAGTTACGAAGTCAATGACATTGCTTAGGCACTGTCACCTGGCACATTCCCAACTTTATTACTTCCTGAGTGCTCACGGTGTGCATAGGATATTTTGGGCTCATGGAAATCCATGGAAGAGTGTCAGAGACCCCTTCCTTGTTTCCAGAGTTAAAATGGACAACACTAACACAAGTCCAGAGGGTAAAAGTCTAGCAAGAGATGAGATGCTAATACTTTGACACATAAAATTAGTTAATGTCTTAAACAATTAATGGTATTTATTGCAGGCATATTGTTTGTAGAGCATGAGGCCAAAGTTTTGTAGCACTATATACTTATTGATGTATATTAATGTCTATTATTTTATTTTAAAAGTTTGAAGAGAAGATCAGAAAAGAATGCTTTAGGAGATCCTGTGAGTTGAAGGTTGGGATGATTTATTATTTTTTTTTAATCTGACAAGTTCTTCTGCTCCTGATCCACTACTTTCGCCAAGACCCTGTTCTTTTAGGGAACACTCCCTCATTTTCATTTAAACAGATGCTGGCCATGTCTGAAAATCCAATTATCAGTCCTGATTTTTGAAACAAAATCATAAGTTAAGTGACATTCAATAATTTTCTGCACCCAACAGAGCACAAAAAGTTGTCTAATTCCAAAGGAAAAAAAAATCAAGCTCCTTGAATAGTAACATCTAAAGAACTACCATTTATTCAGTTCCTATTATCAGACCTCTTTTAATGGTATTTGTTAAGTGAATACTATGAGCTATGCACTGTACTAAGCGCTCCAGCAAATACAAGCTAATCGGTTTGGGCAGTCCATGTCCCACATAGGGTTAGCAATCTTAATGTCCATTTTACAGATAAGGTAACTGAGGCACAGAGAAGTAAAGTGACCTGCCCAAGTCACACAGCAGACAAGTGGCAGAACTGGGATTAGGACCCAGGTCCATCTAACTTCCAGGCCTGAGCAGCTTGTCCACTGTTTCTCAGTTTAGGTTATCAAACCTGGTGATGCATATCATGTTTTGGGTGGGGTTATAATTTAGTAAGTTGAAATAGAATTGAAGGTAAGCTTGACCCTTTAGAAAGTGTTTCATGAACAACTGAAAGAAATTCAAGAGGGATTAGGGAAAAGTAGCACATGTAAGGACAGAGCCTGGACTGATAATAAAGTCTCACATGGAGCCCGCAGTCTGAGGAGGGAGAACAGGAGTTGAATCCCCATTTTGCAGATGCACAGAGACATTAAGTGACTTGCTCATGGTCATAGCAGCTAAATGTTCAGAACTGAGATTAGAACCCAGTTTCTCTGATTCCCTGACCCATGCCCTTTGAACAAGGCCATGCTGCTACCTATAATGAAAAGTCTTTTCCGGTTTGGGTGCTTGGCTTAGGAATTCAGTTGGTTATTGTGTTAGTTTAAGTGTTGTGGTCCCCTCCTGTTTTTTTCAAGCTGAATATCAAGGGGGTTAAACATAGTAGTAGAGAAGAGGGAGAGCAGCTTGTCCAAATCATTCAATCGTATTCATTGAGTGCTTACTGTGTGCAGAGCACTGTACTAAGCACTTGATATATGATGATAGGAGATCCAAAGACCAAGGTAATGACAATGAGGTGGGAGGAGCAGGTGTAATAAACTTTCTATCTTCCCGTGGCCTGAGGGCAGTTTCTGGGAAGGGAGATAATTTTGACATAGGGCACGAGTATCAACAAGAAAGGAACCATCACAATCAACAAGATCACATCTTATGTCAGAAGCTTATTTGGGAAGATTTCCCCACAGTACTGGACGCAAGTCACTGAAAAAAAAAATAATTTTATACAAATCTCAAAGGGTTGTGTGAAGAGTCAATACATTTGCCCTGTCTGGACTCGAATGGGACTTTTCCACGTAACAGTCACCAGCTGAACACACACTTTGAAACTCATGATAAGTGGGTAACTCAAGGAGTTACATATGGCCACATGGGCTAGTGGATAGAGTATGGACTTCAGATTCTGAAGGACCTCAGTTCTAGTCACAAGTCTGCCATTTGTCTGCTGTGTGACCTTGGGTGGGGGGAGGGGGTTACTTTTCTTCTCAGGGTTTCAGTTCTCATATTTGAAAAATGGGGATGAAAATTGTAAGTCATCATATGGGATTTGGCCTGGGTCCAACCTGACTAGCTGATATCTACGACTATACTTATCAAGTGTTTGGCACATATTAAGTGCCTAAATACCATAAAAACATCATATATCATCATTGCCAGAACAAATTCTGTAGCATCAAGAAAAATGCAAGTAAACAGCAGAGTAGATTAAACAGGGAAAGTAATAGTTCTGTCTGGTGTCCGGAACTTCACCAGGATTCTGGGGAGAGTAACTACGGGTTTATAGATATCTAAGGAAAAGTATATGGGGATGTGGAGAGTTTGATTGGCCTTGATTATTATAACTGGAAAGGCATTTCCTATAGTAATAATCATGTAAATGAACAAGAATAGGCCCCCCAAAAGTACCTGCAGTTTGGTGACATCTGAAAATTCCATGACAATTGATTACATCACTTTGGTGTGACTTTTCCCCATCAATTTATCTTCAGAGTATTTCATCTGCAAAATTGACCAGGTATTTAGGAAAGAATACTTGAATTGAGGGGTGATTAGAAATGAATTATTCTTCATTCTTTACTATTAGCCCTTAATACATTTCATATACTTTTCACATATAATTCTATCATTAAGTTCATTGATATTTGCCATGTAACGTACATATTTTCTAAGGCATCTTGGACAGCCCTGGAAGAATCATCCATTCCATCCTTCGCAGGATTTATGCAATTCACTCTGAGATATTAGATATTTCTACACAGATTTTATGTCATTATTGATCCACAAGTCCTCAGGAACATGCGTGATAGTTGCAAGCTCATTGTGGGTAGGGATCTAGTCTGCTAACTCTGTCATAGTGTACTCCCCCAAATGCTTATCACCATGCTCTGTGCCTAGTAAGTGCTAAATAAGCACCATTGATTGATGTTAAATGTGCCCTAGTAGGTGTTGACTCCCAACGTTCAACAAGGATTAGTGTCTGATATATATTAACGTCTGTCTCCCCCTCTACACTGTAAGCTCGCTATGGGCAGGGAATGTGTCTACCAACTCTGTTGTGCTGTACTCTCCCATGTGCTTAGTACAGTACTCTGCACATCGTAAGTGTTCAATAAATACCATTGATGATGATGATTTGCTCTACATCTGTGCCTCCTTATGCTTTGTTTATGCTTTGAAATACTAAACAAACTAAACTAAACTAAACTAAACAAAGATCCACGGAAGTTGCCTGATATAACACCATGAAAACTTCCCCAATGAAGCAATACTTTAAGCACTTCAATTAATGTGTTGCTGATGAACGTGTTTTTAGGTGACTGTATTTATATTGGCCAATGCACATAGACTGCAAGCTCCTTATGGGCAGAGAACATGTCTACTAACTCTCTTGTTCTCTGTAAGTGCTTAGAACAGTGCTCCGCACTCAATAAGCACTGCATAAATATGATTGAATAATAAGAAGAATTATATTGAGTGATATTTAACCACTTATGTGCCAAGAACTATACTGAGCACTAGGGTAGATAGAAGATAATCAGGTCAGGTATTGTCCCTTTAATTCATTTGATCGTATTTATTACTTAGAACGTACTGGTCTAAGTGTACTAAGTGCTTTCCCACATGGAGCTCTCAATGCGTCAGAGGGAGGAAGATTGAACTCCTCTTTTTCAAATGACATAACTGTGGCAAAGAGAAGTGAAATGACTTGGGCCAAGGTCACAGAACACACAAGTGGCTGCACTAGGATTAGAACCCAGATCCTCTGACTCTCGGGCCTGGTCCCTTTCCACTAGACCATGCAGCTTCCCATAGACTTCCGCTTCTGGTGTTCCTGAATTTCCTGTCACTTGCTGTGATTCAGATTACTTTCACAATTATCAGTCTTCCTTGGGCTCACCTCTTCTTTTCCAAAAAGGCAAAGCCCTCAAGTGTGCACTCTGCATTCTACAATGGACATTATTTCATATCACAACTCTTCCTGCCAGCCCCACCTCTCAGTCCAGTAAGGTGATGAATACACAAGCACATCAATTGTGTTCTGAAGGCAACCTAAAAACTTTGTGACTGCTCAGAATATCAACTGATCAGAAACTGAGTGATATAATAGTGAAAGTGTATTCCTTCCTAAAATAATTGCTTGGGCCTCCAATTCATTATTTTGCAACATTTTATTCGGAAGAATTTACTCATCATTAATATTAATTGCTCTGGTAATCAACGTGCCGTATTCATTGAGCACTAATTGTGGGAAGAGCATAGTACTAAGTGCTTGGGAGAGTACAATATAACAATATAAAAGATCTGGTAGACACATTCCCTATCCATAATGAGCTTTCAGTCTAGAGGGGAAGACAGATATTAGTATAGATAAATAAATTTCTGGTATGTATATAAGGTGCTGGGGGTTGGGGGAGGGAGGTATATTGGTTATATTGCTTTCAGAAAACAATTGATGTGCTTGTGTATTCCTCATCTTACTTCCCAAGCGCTTAGTGCAGTGCTCTACACACAGTAAGCACTTGATAAATACGATTGAATGAATGAATGAATATTTGTGGTGTATGAAGGCACAGACTTCGGCTAAAGTAAGCACGAAATCGTTTATTGGGTTAAGCAGCATGACTTTTATATCCTTCAGTCACATTCTGTATTTTTGCATGTTCCTGTGTTTATAGCCAACACAGAAATTCTGTAACCTTCAAGGCCAGTAACAAGTAACACCCGTCTATGCAAGGTCGTAGGGCCGATAACAAGTAACTCTTGTCTGTACAAGGCTGTGATAACAGAGACCAGTCTTTTGGCCACAGCTCTCCTCTCGGTTCCTTGTTTACTTGGCCCTGTTGTTCTCCACATCTCCCGCTCCTTTGTTTATAACTATACCATTAATGAGCAACGTGGCCATCACACGAGCTTCAACCATGCGTGTGGCCCAGATAAGCGAGCATGTCATATAGGAAACGAGCAAAAGGAAGAAAAGCAAGGCTCCTGCTATACCCACAAATACCTAGACGCGCAGTTTAACCCTGTGAACCACGTTTTCGGATTCAACCACGACATATAGCTGTCCACCTCTTCCTGGAGTATTCACACAAAATGACCTAGACCGCTCTCACCTTCCCATGTACGTGTAAGGTTAACAGGAAGCCACAGCTCTGGGCGCTGACGCAAGGGAAATATAAAGAGTGCATCTAAAGAAGAGAAACAATTCCCATACCATACATTGGTCAGGTTAATACAGTAAGTGTGGTTGCAGTGGCTTATAGTAGCCGCTTGTGCCATCACAAAGACGTAAGGATGGGAAGTGCAAATTATAATTGGATCAGTTCGTAACTGTGTAGCGTTAGCAGTATGATTAAACAGGGTGAGATTCCATAAGGTACGATTAATAAACGCGAAGCCTAAACACCAAATTCCCATATGTAATGGGGAGGCGGTGTTGTTGGTAGGCATATAAAATTGTAAAAGGGGCCCAGCCAGCCCACCGCCATGCCAGGATGCACTGTGGTTCTGGATGCCGAACCCAACAGAGTGGTTGCTCGCCGGGTCCCACAAAACCCCATGAGGACCCCAGTCCAAAATAGTTCCCGTAATTCCGTTGACGCCAACAGGATCAGGACCGAGCCTACGACATGGTTGCCAGTTTATCTGTGCGTTGTTTGCAAGTGGGTCCTCTGCACAACGGGGCACGTTGGGGGTATATATCCCCACTTCCATCAGGTTGTGGAAAGACGATGCTCCACACACACCCGGGATGCTTATTAAAGTGTAACTCTTTGTTCCACGTTTGTCCCTCACTATCAGGTGTTGCTGAGGCAACACCGGAATACAGCCGATGTGGCTGTCATTACTAGTTGTCAGACGAAGGGGTGGAAGGTCAGTTAAAAACTCAGTATTGTTGATAGCAAAAAAACTAGTATTGTTAGATCGTCCAGTTGTCGCCGAGGGCATCCATACCCCACCTATCCATTCAGTGTCATTATTCCCGATAGGTGGTGTAGGATCCCACCAGGTTATAGGTTTGAAGATGGGTGGATCAAGAATATGTGCCCAGTAAAGACCATTCCCCGTGACAGGCAGGCAAAGACTTCCCATCAGGCTCCAGATCATAAGCATTCTTACCGTGTTGAGCCCCGCATCAGGGGGCACCACCCGCATCTTTGCCTTGTTCCGCAGGGGATTCAAGGCATTTCTGCAATCAACATTGGCATTTTCAATTGCCAATTGAAACAATAACAACTGCTGAGCCTCCTCCGAATCAATCTGACGCTGTATGGCAGTTTGGAGCCTATCCAAAAATGTAACGTAAGGCTCCTGAGCACCCTGACGGACGACAGCAAAAGAGGTCTCCCCCCGACCCGCATCATCAGTGACTTGTTTCAGCGCCTTCATGGTTAAGGAGGCAGCCTGGGTAAAGGCCACCCCGTTCAGTTGAACCTGTGCTTGGGGTGTGGCAAACTGTCCTTACCCTATTATCTCTTCCACCCCAAGGTTAATATTGTTAGCAAGATTATCCATAACTTGCAGGGTAACACCTTCCAGATACTCAGAGTCCCACACAGAGTACTGTGCCAGGCTAAGCAACAAATGCAGTAAAGTGCGCCATTCATGGGGTGTCATAATATACGATTCAGAGACAGCCACTATTAGATTCATTGTGTAGGACGACTGTAACCCATAATCGCGAACACTTTTCCACAACTTCTTAATCAACTCATAAGGGAGAGAATCATACTGAGCCGGCCGCCCGGGAAGATACACCACTGGCATCGCTTGCAGTAGCTCTACTTCCCCTCGGCGCAATGCCTCCTGCCGGCAGCCCAAAAGGGCCCCGGAATAGGCAGGCTGCGCTGCAGCAGGCGCAGCACATACATACAGCAGCGTAACAGACAAAAGGGGAACAAGGGGCGGAGGGTGAACGATCGACGAACGGGATACCGCCTGCAGGCGCTGGGTGTGCAAAAGGTCCTTTGCTGTGGGTGCGGCAGCAGCCATCTTTTCATGAGGGGCCAAAGGCGGGTATAGATCAGATCCCTCCTTCGGGTCTGCAGTCCCAGAGTCAGAAGGATCGCCAGAGTCATTATAATCCTGGTCCCAATACAAGTCCTCGGGATCCGGAACAGCAGCGTAAACCGGCTCCAATTCTTCTGTTGGTGACAAAACTTCGAAGGACAGGGGGTCCACCTGATCACTCCCTGCCCCCAAGTCGCATGCTCCCGGCGCCCCCTGCAACACCCGTTCAGGGGGTTGCAGCACCCGCAGCGCCGTGAAAGCAGTTCTCCGTGTAATCAGTACCCCTTTGGGCAGGGGCTGGGACAAGCTTTCACGAGTCTGTAGCTCCTGGCCCACCTTTTGCCATAAGGTAAGATCATAAGAACTGCCTTCAGGGAACCATGTACAATGATCCCGAATCCATACTAATAACTGGACCAACTGCACAGGTGGCACCTTGAACCCCTGCTCCCGAGCTGTAATTTTTGCTCTCTCATGGCTGATTGCCCCATGCTGTCAATTCTACCGCGGCTGCTCACCTGTCCATCCTGCGGATGGTGAAGTCCTAACGTCTCCGGCTGGAGCTTTTACGAACTCATATCCTCCGTCCAGCCGCGGGTACACCACCGGATCATAGGTTCAGATTTGTTGTCCCTGTTCGGGCGCCATTTGTGATGTTTGAAGGCACGGACTCCGGCTAGGGTAAGCACGAAATCGTTTATTGGGTTAAGCAGCATGACTTTTATATCCTTCAGTCACATTCTGTATTTTTCCATGTTCCTGTGTTTATAGCCAACACAGAAATTCTGTAACCTTCAAGGCCAGTAACAAGTAACACCTATCTATACAAGGTCGTAGGGCCGATAACAAGTAACTCTTGTCTGTACAAGGCTGTGATAACAGAGACCAGCCTTTTGGCCACAGCTCTCCTCTCGGTTCCTTGTTTACTTGGCCCTGCTGTTCCCCACAAATATAAGTACAGATAAATAAATTGCTGGTACATATATAAGGTAATGAGGGTTGGAGGAGGGAGGTATATTGCTCATATTGGTTTCTTAGGGCTATAAGAATTGCATAGGGTGATATTCAAATTACAATTTTACCTATTCAGAGAGAACCTTAGAGAAGGAAACAACAGGTTAAAGTTCATGGTGACATAAGAAAACTGCAGGAGGTAAATGTAAACGAGAGAAGTCAAACAAATGGGCCCAGTGAGAAACATAGAAGAGAACATAGACTAGTCATTATTCAAATTTTCATTTCTCCTTTCCCATGTGTACAGTCTTCAGAACTCTCAGACACCAGTAACAGTTCTGATAACTTAGAACTGTCTGATACCTCGATTCTCCCAGAGTTTAAGGTGTCTCATGGGAATGAGGTCGAATGCAGCACCTGAAAGAGTTTACAACAAATTCAGAGAAGCAGTAGTGAAAAGAGCAGAGGCCTGAGAGTCGGAGGTTCTGGGTTCTAATGTTAGCTCTGCCACATGTTTGCTGTGTGACCTCGAGCAAGTCACTTCACTTCTCTGTGTCTGGGCTGTGTGACTGAGTTGAATGTCGCTGCCATTCAAAATATAGGAAGATGAAGCTCAATGTATTGGAACCCAAGAGAGACCCTCAAAACAGTGGCAGGCACACCAACCAGTCCTCTTTACATAACGAAGTAGTTTAGAGATTCGACCCATAAAATTGTTCTAGATAGCAGACTATCTGTTAAAAAATCTCCTCAAAAATCTCCAGTGGCTTCCAATCAATCCGTGCATCGGGCAGAAACTCCTCACCCTCGGATTCAAGGCTCTCCATCACCTCGCCCCCTCCTACCTCACCTCCCTTCTCTCCTTCTACAGCCCACCCTGCACCCTCTGCTCCTCTGCCGCTAATCTCCTCACCGTGTCCCGTTCTCGCCTGTCCCGCCACCGACCCCAGGCCCACGTCATCCCCTGGACCTGGAATGCCCTCCCTCTGCCTATCCGTCAAGCTAGCTCTCTTCCTCCCTTCAAGGCCCTACTGAGAGCTCACCTCTTCCAGGAAGACTTCCCAGACTGAGCCCCTTCTTTCCTCTCCCCCTCGTCCCCCGCTCCATCCCCCCATCTTACCTCCTTCCCTTCCCCACAGCACCTGTATATATGTATATATGTTTGCACATATTTATTACTCTATTTATTTATTTATTTATTTATTTGTTTATTTATTTATTTATTTTACTTGTACATATCTATTCTATTTATTTTATTTTGTTAGTATGTTTGGTTTTGTTCTCTTTCTCCCCCTTTTAGACTGTGAGCCCACTGTTGGGTAGGGACTGTCTCTATATGTTGCCAACTTGTACTTCCCAAGCGCTTAGTACAGTCCTCTGCACACAGTAAGCGCTCAATAAATGCGATTGATTGATCGATTGATTGATTAAGGCTGTGTCAGAACATTTACCTGCTTCAAAACATTTAACAAATTTGATGTTATGAAGAGTGATGTTTTTGTTACCAGATTTAGGAGATATAGGAATGTTTTTATAAGGCATTAGTATATGTATTATAGTCTGTGTGTGTGCATATAATACACACACACACACATATATATATATACACACACGCACACATATATATATGCAATATTGCTATACTGTACTCTCCTAAATACTTAGTACAAACCCCTGCACACAGTAAGCACTTGATAAATATGATTGACTGACTGGTGGATGTGTTTGTGTTTGGGACCTGATCCATGCAATATTTTCCAGTGTTAATTGAAAGAATGAATTGAACATCTCATTGAAATGGCTACTTTATTCAGAATATAATACAGTAATTTATTTCCAGTGGATTTTCTAAATAAATCTAAGAACTGTAGTTCTAATTCTTATATGGAGGGGTATAATGAGCCATCAAAACTACAGAAAATAAAGTTAGGTGGTCAAAAAATAGATGATAGAAAATTCAACGTAGAGATTTCAATTGTCACCCAAACCGATCCCATTATCTCTTAACATTTAATTATATTTACTTGAAAAGCATTGTAATATAAATTTTTTTCAGGGCACCAGTCACCTCCTTGTTTCTCAGACTGTATACAGTCTGGGTTAAACTGTCTGGGTAAATAGTCTGGATCAGACTTTATACAGTCTGTATACAAACTGGGTTAAACATTGGGATTACAGTTGTGTAGAGCAAAGACAGAAATTTATCCACATCAACTGAGTGGCTTGACTTGGACCATATATACATGATGATAACAGATCCAGAGAATGAGGTGACTATTATGAGATGGGAAGAACAGGTGGAGAAGGCTTTGCACTTTCCCGTGGTTGATGGTAACTTCCAGATGGTGGAGATGATTTTGACATAGGTTACGAGTATCAAGAGAAATCGGGCTGTCCCAAAGAGCAGGGCTATGGTATAGACTGAAAGTTCACTTATAGCTGTGTCACCACAGGCCAGTTTGAGAACTCGTGCAGTATCACAGAAAAAAATTGTTCAGCTTATTGGAATCACAGAAGGGCAGGGAGAATATCTGATATGTTTTCCCTATCTGGAATGGAATGTCACCGATTCAGGAACTAACTGTCATTTGGAGACATGCCTTTTCATCCACGATGATTGACTACTGTAGGGGGTTACAGATGACCACATAACGATCATAGGCCATCACAGCCAGGAGGAAGCGCTCCATGGTTCCAAACATATGAAAGAAATACATCTGGGCTGTACAGGCTGAGAAAGGAATTGTTCTACTTTTTGTCGCCAGCATTCTGGGGAGAGTCACGGAAGGGTAACCCAATTTTAAGAAGGAGAAATTCCTAAGAAAAAAAAAGTACATAGGGTTTTGGAGAGCTTTATTGGTTTTTGTTATTGAAATGATTAAGCTATTTCCCATCAGGATCATCATGTAATGACTAAGAATGTTGCAAAAAGAAAACTCTGCAGTTTGGGAGCATTGGAGAATCCCATCAAAACAAACTCTGTCACGGTGGTGTGAATTTTGTTTAGTAAGTTTCATCTGCTTCTAGAGAAGCAGCGTGCCTCAGTGAAAAGAGCACAGGCTTGGGAGTCAGAGGTCATGGGTTCTAATCTCGGCTTCACCACATATCTGATTTGTGACCTTGGGCAAGTCACTTAACTTCTCTGACCCTCAGTTACCTCATCTGTAAAATGGGAATTAAGACTGTGAGCCCCACATGGGAAAACCTGATCACCTTCTATCCCCCCCAGCACTTAGAACAGTGTTGTGCACATAGTAAGCGCTTAACCAATGCTGTTATTATTATTATTATTATTATCTGGAGAAATAGCAATGTCCAGGAATGCAAGTCAGAATGTAGCCTTGTGAATTGATCCCCATCAGAAGAAGAAACCTAATCAATCAAACAATGGTGTATAATGAGTGCTTGATATATTTCAAACCCTGTACTAAGCATTTGGAAGAATACAATACAACAGAATTAGTGTTTATGATCTCTGCTCATAATGAGCTTAGAGTCTATAGGGAGAGACAGATATCTATATAAATAAGTGATTTATAATACAAACTTTAAAGATAGGTGAATAAACGTTGTGGGGTTGAGGGTGGGGTGAATATCAAATAACTAAAGGTCACAGATACAAATACACTGATTTAATTGAAATTCCAGTAAAATGTGTCTGAAAGGATATGGGGTTAATTGTACTACGTCGAAGGATGATGCAGGAGGAAGAGTTTTTTATAGTATGGTCTTTTATTCTTCCTGGATGTCTGGGTGAGCATTAAGCTATTAGCTTCCTTTTGAGTGTGGAGGGGAAGATAGAACTTAACATAACCGAGCAGTCCATTTCTTTGGGTTCTTTAAGTTTCCAGCACTGCAGCAATGATCACAATCTTTTAGACTGTCTTTTAGACTGTGAGCACACTGTTGGGTAGGGACTGTCTCTATGTGTTGCCAACTTGTACTTCCCAAGCGCTTATTAAAGTGCTCTGCACACAGTAAGCACTCAGTAAATATGATTGATTGATTGATTGATGGATGGATGCTTTGCGCCTTTAGCTGGTGGGACATGTGAGAAGGCAAGACAGAAGAAACTCTGAACAGAGGTTAAAAGAATGAAACATTTCAAAGATGCAGAAAAGCAAAACCTCCTGGTGGAGATTGATGGTGGGCAGTTGGGAGGCAGCAGGAGGACATATCAGATGAGTGTGCAGACATTAAAATGTGGTAACTCTAAGAGGAGAGGTTTCAAGAAGACCAGGGCAGAGAGGGTAAAAAAGGTCACATTCTATATAGTAAGTGCACCATTGCAGCCAGAAACCATCCTTTCATGCACTCAATTTGGGAGGAATTATTGGTCACATTAATTTTATCAGTTGTACTCACATACTAAATGTTTATGCATAAGCATACGTATTCAAATTAGTCAGTACGATTCCATAATGAAAATGTCCCCAAATGACTGGCTAAGGGTAAAAGTTCCACATATATTTCCTGAGTTCATAAACTCCATTTAAAGAAATTGGAAAGATGAAGCAGAAAATATCAAATGTGCTGGAGAATATGTCCAAATTAGGTAGAAAATGTAATGGCAAGAATCCTGAAGCCAAGTTATTTTTCGAGTGTATTTAAGAAGACATAGACTCAATCAATCAACTGGGTTTATTGAGTGCTTACTGTGTGTAGAACACTGTACTAAGAGCTTTGAAGAGTATAGCATAACGGAGTTAGCAGACACGTTCCCTGCCCCAAAGTAGCTTACACTCTAGAAGGGGAGACAGCCATTGATATAAATAAGCTATATATGTGCACTCTCATTTTTCTCCCCCTCTCAGCTCCACAGTACTTATGTACATAACCTCATTATTTATTTTAATGTCTGTCTCTCCTTCCAGACTGTAAGCTCCTTGTGGGCAGGGAGCATATCTTTCAAGTCTGCTGTATTGTACCCTCTCAAGCATTTTGTACAGTGCCCTGAATATATAAGCATTCAATAAATACTTTTGATTGTGTACATAAGTGCTGTAAACCATTACTGATGAACTTGATAGATTACATGAAGTGTTATAAATCTTCAATTTCTCCTCACAAAAGAGCTCGTTAATAAAAGTTAACTGATGAAGTCCTACTCTAGGATTTTTTTGCACACTTCTGCGGTGGAGATTAAATAGGAGTTGCATTCCATAAAATTCCTAAGAACAGTGCTTCAAAAATCAGTTTCTGTACCAGGATTGTTATTGCTACAAAACCTGGAAATCTTATTTTACCTGGTAAGTGGACTTAAAGGACAGAACAATTTACCCTCTTATGACCTAGCTATAGAGGTGGACAAAAAGAAGAAAATTAGAATTAGATCTAGAATGAAATGAATTGAAAAATGGCATTGGAGTTTGAAGTTACGTTGATGGAAAGATATCAATGGAACACATTTGACAAGGTTGAAATAAAGCTGCCTTTACTGGGCAGAGAAATATTTTCAGGATAAAATTCCTTTAAAAACGTCCCATGTCCACAATGGTACTGTCACTAGGTAATTGCGATTTCTGTTGTCAAAGTGACCTGCTCCAGATTCTAGGAATTTGGGTGGAATTGTTGGCGTTGAAGGGTTTAGCAAAATAGAAGCAAGGCCAGGCCAGAACACATCTCATTTTAGCAATGACTGAAAAAAATTATATTTTAGAATACCTACATGAGATGAAACTGACCTTGCTACCTGCTATGGAGCATACAGGGGTAACACAGTTCTTGTTTCAATCGGTGCTCTCAGTCTTAGGACTATAGTTGTTTCAGATTTCCCTCTCAGAAGGAGAACTCTGCGAAACTGGGGTGGATATGTTTGGGTTTGTGAACTCCAAAAGCCAATTGCTCTTGAACCTAGCTGTCAGTTCTGAAATGGTGGTTCTGTAATGTTGCTAGTCTAGAAATCCTTATGGTTACTTGGACCTGCCCCACTACAATGTGATTATGGTATTTTCTAAGTGCTTACAATGTGCAAAGCACTGTTCTAAGCACTGGGGAGGTTACAAGGTGATCAGGTTGACCCATGGGGGGCTCGGAGTCTTAATCCGCATTTTACAAATGAGGTAACTGAGGCCCAGAGAAGTTAAGTGACTTGCCCAAAGTCACACAGCTGACAGGTGGCAGAGCCGGGATTTGAACCCATGACCTCTGACTCCAAAGCCCGTGCTCTTTCCACTGAGCCACGCTGCTTTAACATTCTTCCCCCAGTGTAGCCACTTCACTGACTATTCCTACCCACGTATGCCAACTTGAATACACTGAGTTGCTTGATAGGGTTGTCTCAAGATTTGCCACCTCTCCTTTGTTGTCTTCTTTCTTATTCCTAGCTTCGGTGGTCTCAGGCCACTCCCAGAGCCCAGAGAAGTAGGCCAGCAATCAGAGGAAAGGAAAGAGAGCATCCAGTTAGTTAATCTTTTCCTGCTGTCTATCAGCTGTCCACCAATAATTCCCAAGGTGACCTGTTTTCATTTTGTTTCATGGTATTTGTTAAACTATGTGTCCAATAGTCAGTGTTATGTGCTGGGTTAGATATGACTGAATTAGGTTGACATAATCTCTGTCCCTCATGGGGCTCACAGTGTTCATAGGAGGGCAAACAGGAGAGATGAGGCATGAAGAAGTTATGTGACTGGTCCAAAGTCATACAGCAAGCGTTTGGAAGACCTGTGATTGGAATCCAGGTCCTCTGACTCCCAAAGCCATGTTTTTTCCACTGGCCATGTTGCTTTGCTAATAATAATGAGAATAATGATCAACCAATTTTATCTATTGACAACTTACCAGGAGCAGAGCACTGCATTAAGTGGTCAGGAGAATACAATATAACAGAGTTGGGAAACAAATTCTCCCGGGTTTGTATCACTGTGTATCTTATTTTTTCCTTTTTTCCTCCTGTTTACGCTCCTTGTATTTTATTGTCTCATGTTTAGATCAGACCTACTCTGGTCTGGTGCCTTGCCCAAGGCTGCCCAGAACCCAAGATTCCAAAATTGCCCCCAGCAAGGTGACCAGGTGTTTTGTTGTATACAAGGAAGTCCAGAATTTGATTAGCTGTCCTCTGCCCTGTACAGAAAAGGAACCCATTGCCTTTTCTGTTGACCTTGGTAGCTCCAACCTCACAGACCTGGAAAGGGAATGTGAGAGGACTGAATCAAAGGGGAAGCCATCAGGAGTCCCTCTGGCATAACTCTTTTGGTTGATGGGAAATCTTCAGAGATTGGCAATATAGTTCATGAGACATCACCACAATACCCTAGGTGCCCAGGGCAACATCCATCTTCTTGAGAAGCAGCATGGCCTAGTGGAAAGTGCAAAACCCTGGGAGTCAGAGGATCTGGATTGGAATGTCGACATTCTTTCTCCGTTATCTTGGGCAAGTCACATGATTTCTCTCTGCCTCGGATTCCTCAATTGTAACATGGGGATTAAATATACATTCTCTCAGCTCCTTTTATTGCTAGCCCCATATAGGACAGAACTGTGCCCAAACTCATTAACTTGCATTTACCTCAGTGCTTAGAAGAGTTCTTGACACATAGTAAGTGCTTAACAAGTACAATAGTCATCATCACCTCATCTGGAATTCACTACATTAAGCAGTGGCTGCCCTAGTAATAATAATGATGGCATTTATTCAGCGCTTACTATGTGCAAAGCACTGTTATAAGCGCTGGGGAGGTTACAAGGTGATCAGGTTGTCCCACGGGGGGCTCACAGTCTTAATTCCCATTTTCCAGATGAGGTAACTGAGGTGCAGAGAAGTGAAGTGACTTACCCAAAGTCACACAGCTGACAGTTGGTGGAGCTGGGATTTGAACCCATGACCTCTGACTCCAAAGCCCGAGCTCTTTCCAGTGAGCCACGCTGCTTCTCCAAATACCATGCCTCAGTTGAACAGAGGTGACCTAGGACCCTTTTCCCAGGATTTTTGGGCAGGGAACATTTCTACCAACTCTGTTGTATTGTACTCTCTCAAGCACATAGTACAATGCTCTGCACAAAGCACTCAATAAATATGATTGATTGACTGTTGCCACTCATGTAGAGGGGTTTAACATCTACATGGTGGTTCCACCAACTCAAGGAGGCCTCTATTCTAGTGTCACTCATTACACAGCCTGGTGTCATTCTGGCCTCTGTGGCCAGCCTTAGACTTGAGGATGTGGGAGGCTCAGCTGTGGGAACCGATTACTATGTGCCAAGCACTGAACTGAGCACTGTTGTAGATGAAATTCAGCCAGGTGGGTTCAGGAGCCAGGTGGGCTCAAGGCCCAAAGATCCAGCCTGCCTCTTACAGGATCTAGAAACTAGGGGATAATAATAATAATAATAATAATAGTGGTATTTGTTAAGTTCTTACTCTGTGCCAGGCACTGTACTAGGCACAAACTGGGTCAAGCACTCCAGAACTATAGCCCTGTCAAGACCGAAAGCATGAACTAGCCTAGCCTGGCCCAACCCTAGATAAATCCCTGTAGTGTTATCCTAAGGTCCATAGAGGCAGCGTGGATTCCTGGGAGTCAGTTCTGGGGTTCTAGCCCAGCTCCGTGATTTGACTGCTGTGTAATCTTGCATGTCAGTTAACTTCTCCGGTTAACTTCTCTGGGCCTTCTTAAATAGGAGTAAAATATGTCTTCTCTATCTCTCAGATTGTAGTACAGGTACTGGGTCTGATCTTAGAACATAGCTTAGAACAGTACTTGGCAAATACATGTATAGTAATAATAATGATAATAATAATGATCACTAGTATCATCAGCTCATGCCTATTTCCCTTGGCTTCACCAGCTGTAAAACACATATCTCAATCTTGATCTTTCTGTCTTGGTTATGGGAGAAGTTAAGTAATATTCAGTATTTTGGAAATCCTTAGGGGCAAGTTGTAATTATGAGGAAATGGACAGGAACTTCTTAAAATTAAAACAAAAATCCAAGGACAAAGGGATACCAGCTAGTTTTATTTTTTATCACTGTGAAGTATATATACATATATACTTCACAGTCATTTATATATATATAAAGTCATTTTTATATATATATATATATGTATATGTATATATATATATAAAGACACTTCCAGAATGCTTTCTGAGAAATGCAATTTTAAAGGTTCCTCTCTAGAATTTGACATTCTTGAGAACAGTGGTAATATAATCACACTTAGGTACCTCCAATAGGTCTGATAATGCTTTCTGGAGTCTCAATTGCAGGATTTAATTCAGACATTAGACACGAAACATATCTAAAGGAGATTAAACGAGAAAGGTGGCTAGATCCTTCAGTTTCTACCAGTTCAGCCCTTCCGGTGCCTTTCCATGGATCCATATTAATCCATATTATCCATAAGAAGCAGCGTGGCTCTGTGGAAAGAGCCCGGGCTTTGGAGACAAAGGTCATGGGTTCAAACCCTGGCTCCGCCAATTGTCAGCTGTGTGACTTTGGGGAAGTCACTTCACTTCTCTGGGCCTCGGTTACCTCATCTGTAAAATGGGGATGAAGACTGTGAGCCCTCGAGGGACAACCTGATCACCTTGTAACCTCCCCAGTGCTTAGAACAGTGCTTTGCACATAGTAAGTGCTTTATAAATGCCATCATTATTATTAACAAAGATATATATTAAAAAGTAAATTTGCAAATGTCTGGTGCAATATTGCTTCTCCCTTCTACTTCTAACCAAAAATCTGAAAAAATAGAATAATGGTGTTTTTAAGACTCAAATGGAGAAATTGGGGGAAATTTCTGACACATGGTTCAGACTACAGATAACATGAATATTAAAATAGTTTATAAACTTAAAAAGAAAAATAATGTAATTAACTATATCCTCCATTCAATAGCTATCTGTGTTTTAATCTTCCATCTGCAAGCAATGATCTCAGACAGAAATCTGCTAAACGATCTGATTTTCATTAGCATTTCATCAAAATGATTTTTAAAATTTCAATTAACCTAAAAATTAGAATAAATGTTTACTACTACAACCACTGGAAGCAGGCAAACAAAAGTCACTAAATGTTGATCCCTCAGTAGTGCATACTTTTTGATCTTGTCCCCTCCACCTCAAGGAAGGGGAAAGAAGGATTCCTCTCTAAGTTTATACATTTACTCTGTTGATTAATTAACCCGAGAAGTTTAGGTAATCTCCCAGACTGTGGTGAGTGGGTCCCTACATACTTTTTTAAGGATAAGATCTGTACTTCATTCCAAGCACATCTAGCAATTGTATAACATATTTTAAACATCTTTGATTCCCGTTTTGTTCAGAGCTGATACTTGGTAAGGCGACAGACTGATATTACGTGTCAAAGTAGTGACAGTGCTAGGCACTGGAACTTCAATTTTGAAAAAAAAATGACTTTCTTTAGCAACTCCAAATGATTTGCATTCAATTGCAGCCTTCCATATACACGTGAAGCTTCTTATCTATGGAGTAGAACTTCCCCTGAAAGACTGAATCAAGGCATTGCATGATTGACACTAAGAAGCTTATTGAGTAACTTTTTCTATTTAGAATAACATTGCTTTTAACTGATTACTCTGTAAAAGTCATTTTAAAGAAATCTAGATGTAGCATTCACCCTTCATTCTTGTATCTTCGTGATTAGCATAGTACATTCTACTTCAGTTGAATATATAGAGCTACCCCATTCAAAGACAACGATGTTGACAATGAGATTGAATTCAAGGGTGCAGGTCATACTGATAATGAATTGCACCCTGCGTACCTGATAATACAATAATTTCCTGGGGGAAATAGAGGTGGATTTCAAAGCCATTAATGTTTAAATACAAGAGGTCAGATCAAAACATTCCCTCCCCTTCCTTTGGGAGGCCTCCATCCCTCTGGAATTCTTGAACGTTTTATTGAATTAATGTTTCTCCTAGTTTGGCAGGACCATTTGCTGCCACCTGTTTTTCTCTAGAAAATCTTCCAAATTTTAAAATGGAGAACTCTCATTCTGGAGCAATAAATCATGAAACAGAGTAGTCACTGTTCGATTTCATCTAGGCTCACCAATACAGTTACTCCAATTGTGTTTTATCTACTTCCCAGTCATCTACAGGAGACAATCTTTCTGCTCTAAACTAATTATCTTAAAGGCTCCTAGATGGCAGAGATCACGTCTATTTACTCTAGGGTGTCCTCCCAAGTTCTTATTACCATGCTCTTTACAGAGTAAGTGCTCAATAAATACTACTGATTGATTGATTCCCAAGTGCTTCAAGGAAAGACTAACTCCAGCGACAGTGGGAGATGAAGCAGGGTTTGCCAAAATTAAGCTGAGCAGCCAGAATGATGGAAAAGTACGATCACCTGAATCTTTGATGGATGAAGAGTTGCACCCTAGGATAAACATATTTCTCTGCTGTAAGAAATGATTGTATTAGTTGTACCAGAAAGCACATAGATTTTGTACATAATGGTCTCTAATTTCAGTTCCCAAACTGAAACCTTTTCTGCCACTCCTAAGAGAGTTTAATTTATTTTATAAAGATTTACTACACAGAGTTTGCTGGATTCACATAGGGCCAATGGTCTCTGCTTGTAACTGGACAATAGTAATTATGGTATTTGTTCAGTGCTTACTGTAGGCCACCAATTTGACTAATAGTTGGGGTAGAACAGGTATTTAATTCCCTATTTTATAGATGAGGAAACTTAGTCACAGAGAAGTTAGGTGACTTGCCTGGCATCACAAACAGGCAAGTGACAGTATTGGGCTTAGAATCCTGGCATGCTAGCTCCCAGGACCTTGCTCTCACCACTGGACTATGTTGACTTCTTAGAGGAGGTGGGAATTTCAAGATGCTTAAGAAAGAAAGGGAGGTGTACATATTCATTATTCTATTTATTTCATTAATGATTTGTATACATCTATAATTCTATTTACATTGATGCTATTGATGCCTGTCTACTTGTTTCATTTTGCTTTGTTGTCTGTCTCCCCACTACTAGACTGTGAGCCCGTTGTTGAGTAGGGATTATTTCTGTTGCTGAATTGTACTTTCCAAGCGCTTAGTACAGTGCTCTGCCCACAGTAAGCGCTTAATAAATATGAATGAATGAATGAAAGTCCATGGTACTGGTCTCAGACCAACTTGCCGGGTTCCCAAATATCATTTGATGTACACGGATGGAGGCAGCCATGGGGGGTACCTTAGAGAAGCAATGTGGTTTAGAGGCAAGAGCATAGGCCTGGAAGCTGGAAGTCCTGAGTTGAAATCCTGGCTTGCCTGCTGAGTGACCTCTGTCAAGGCATTGAACTTCTCTGTGCATCACTTTGTAAAATGGGAGCTCTATTCCTAATCTCCTTCCTACTGTTGACAACCTCCTTCTCCTGGAACCATTATACTATTTCAACTTCACTGACACTGTCCTCTCCTGGTTCTCCTGGGTGAGACAGAGATTGTATACAAACTGATTTTCTTGTATGTTCCCAAGCATTTAGTAGAGTACTTGCCACAGAATATATCACAATTATTATTATCTTTCTTATTACTATTGATAGTAGTAGTATTCCCATGAATCTGCAAGAGTTCTTCCATGGATTGGTAACCACTTTTCTTTTACCTGCTGAAGTTTTGCAGCCTCAAAATAGGAGGTTGGGGCAAGATCCAGAGGCCACATGAAGCACTAATTCTTTGACTGACATGTGAAACCCGGCAATAGTTTTTTGGTCATCCTTTTAAGGTTGTTTCAGCCTCGGAGATTTTCCCATATCTCTGCACTGCTGTGATATGACATCTACAACATATACGGCAGATTAGGGGTATATAACATGGGCACTAGACTAGCCTTTTTTTGTGTCTCATAAACTCAAGCTGGATATTGCTGGAGACTTCATTTCAGCTAGAACCATTTAGAGAACATCTCAAATTTCCTGTTCAATGTGCTTCTAAGTACAGGGTAAAAGCCAAATGACTCTTCTCCCAGTCTTTGAGATTTGCTTCCTTCTGTAACCATCGTCTTGTTTATTGCACAATGAGATTTTATCAGGAGACTAGATAGAACATTAGGGAAGAATCCATTTTGGCTTAATGATGATTTAATAATGGCAAAGTAATCACACTTTGTGATAAATTCATTCAGTTTACTAAGTCAATCAATCACACATATTTCTTAAGCACTTACTGTGTGCAGACCACTGTACTAAGAACATTGGAGATTGCAGTATATCAGTATAATGGACACATTCCCTGCCCACATTGAGCTTACAGTCTAGATGGGGAGACAGACATTAATGTAAATAAATTACCAATATGTATCTAAGTGCTGTGAAGCTGAGACAGGGAGGTGAATAAAGAGAGCAAATCAGGATGATGCAGAAAGGAGTGGGAGAGGAGAAATTGAAGGCTTAGTCAGGAAAGGTCTCTTGGAGGAGATTTGCCTTTCATAAGATTTTAAAGGTGGGGAGAGTAGCCACCTTTTGGATATGAATAGGGATGGTGTTCCAGGTCAGAGGCAGGATGTGGGTGAGAGGTTGGTGGCTAAATAGATGAAATCGAGGCACGGTGATTAGGTTAAGTTTAGAGGAGCAAAGTGTGCGAGTTGGATTTTAGTAGATTGGTGAAGTGAGGTAGAAGGGAGCAAGGTGAATGAATGCTTTGAAGCCAATGGTGAGGAATTTTTGTTTGTTGCAAAGGTGGATGGACAACCACTGGAGGTTTTTGAGGAGTGGGGAAACATGGACTGAATGTTTTTGTACAAAATGATCCAGGGAACAGTGTGGCCTAGAGTGGGAAGAGATAGGACTCAGGGAAGCCAGCAAGGAAGCTGATACAGTAATCAAGGTAGTATAGGATCAGTGCTTAGATGAATGTTGTAGCAGTTTGGATGGAGAGGAAAGGGAGGATTTCAGTTATGCTGTGAAGGTAGAACTGACAGGATTCAGTGATGGAGAATATGTGGGTTTAATGAGAATATTCAAGGATAATGCCAAGGGTCTGGGCTCTTGAGACAGGAAGAACGATGGTGTTGTTTACAGTGATGTGAAAGTCACTGGGTGGTCAGGGTTTGGTGAAGACGAGAAGGAGTTCTATTTTGGACACATAAGGTCGGATGGCAAGACAACCTAGTAAAGATGTCTGGTGTACAGGAGGAAATGTAAAACTGCAGAGGGGGAGAGAGATCAGGGCTAGGGATATAGATTTGGGAATCATCCACATAGGGATGGTAGTTGAAGCCAGTGGAGCGAATGAGTTCTCCAAGAGAGTGGGTGTAGATGGAGAATAGGAGAAGTAGAATTGAAAATTGAGGGACAGCCGCAGTTAGGGGGAGAGAGGCCGAGGAAGTGTCCAAAAAAGAGACTGAGAACGAGCCACCTCAGAGATAGAGGGAAAATCAGGGGAGGACATCGTCAGTGAAGCTGAGGAGGAGGGGGAGATCGATACTGTCGACTGCAGCTGAAAGGCACAGAAGAATTAGGATGGGAAATATGCTTTTGGATTTGACAAGAAGGAGATCATTTATGATCTTTGAAAGGGTGGTGAAGAGGTGTGAAGCCAGATTGGAGGGGGTCAAAGAGGGAATTGGAGAAGAGAAATTTGAAACAGTGGTTGTATGCAATGTGATCAAGGAGTTTGGAAAAGAATAGTGGGAGATGGGGTGATAACTGGAGGGGGCAGTGGGTTAAGAGAGAGTTTTCTTAGGATGAGGAGACATGAATAAACATGTTTGAAAGCAGTGGGCGAGAAGCCAATGTAGAGTGAGCAGTTGAAGTGGCAGTCAGGGAGGGAAGAAAGGAGTAGGCAAGTGCTTTGATTATGTGTAAAGGGATGGGGTCAGATGTGCAACTGAAGGAAATGGATTTTGAGAGAAAGCAGGAGATCTCCCCTCTTGATATACTGCTGAGAAAGATTGAAGAAGGGAAAAGAGTGGGGAGGGACTGAGGAGGGTCAGGGGCATTCGTACGTTTAATCGTATTTATCGAGGGCTTACCGTTTGCAGAACACTGTACTAAGTACTTGGGAGAGTACAATGCAACAACAAACAGTGACATTCCCTGCCCACAATGAGCTTATAGTCTAGAAAGGGGGTAAATAGACCTCAATACAAATAAATAAAAATTACAGAAATATAAGTGCCATGGATGTGGGGTGAATATCAAGTGGTTGGAGGGCCAGGGTGGTTGGCTTGTCAAAACGAACACCCCACTCAGTTCCACCGGAAGCAAACCCTCCAAAACCTCATATCGCTAGGGGTGGTGGGGTCTCCCCAGCCCCAGGGAGATGTTTTCAAAAAGATCAGATTCGCATAAATCATCTTCATCGTCGATGGGTTTTAGTGAGCCCTTGCTTTTTGCAGAGCACGGCACTAAGCACTTGGGAGAGTCCAACACAAGAGAGTTGGTAAAGCCATTCCCTGCCCGGAAGGAGCCCCAGGTACTTAAACCAAGGGGAGGTTTAAGGGAGATTACAATTTTCTCAATTAAGTAGGTGACCAGGTCATTAGGGGCAAGGGATGGGGGAGGCAGGGAGAGTAGGGAGTTAAAAGTCTGGAATAAATAATGAGGGAAATGGGCATGGGTGTCAATAAGGAACAATAAATTGTTTTGTCAGACAGAGTTAAAGCACACAAGGATGAACTTGAGGTAGATGTGGTCTGTCTGATATCTAGAGTTCCTCCAACAGTGCTCTGTGACACTGTACTCTGTGGTTCATACACAGGCGTGATGGAAGTGGACTTTATGTGATTCAGGGCTGTGGGATAGTGGTAGGAGATTGAAGAAAGTATAGGGGAGTGAGTGAGTTACGTTCTGTAGAGAGGGTGGTTTTGAGGGTGTCTATTTGGTCATCAAGGGACGGTAGTTTGTGTGTGGAGGATAAATGAGGCATGATGACTTGAGCAAATTGGACAACGTCAAAACACTGGAGGTTTCCATCGGGTTACAGGACAGATTTGTTTGTATGAGCTATGTGGGATAGAAGCCAGGTGAAGACGCTATGGTCAGATAGAGAGATTTCACCTTTGGTAAGGGTAGAACTTGTTGAGTGACTAGAGTAGATGAGATTAAATGTGTGTCCAAATGTGTGTCAATGAGTGGGTGAGCTGGGGTGGAACAGGGGGTGAGCAGAGTTTAGGAGTGATAGAAAGCTGGCAGTAGAAATGTTGTCAGGAACACCTATTAGGATATTGAATATCCTGAGGATCAATGTAGTGGTCGATAAAAAGAGGAGTGGAGAAAGGTCTCAAAATGGTTCAGAAAGGTGGAGGTGGGGCAGATCTCTTTCCTGGGCAATGTTCGTTTGTCCATGATGGTTTATGGCCTCTTGGTGGACAGATCTACTCCTCCCAAACCAAACACTCCCCAACCCTCACAACCTTCCCGCTCCCTCCCCTCCCTCGACAGCTACTGCCAAGTGTGGCCTCTGGAACCACCGCTCCGTTATAAGTAAGATGCCTTTCATCCGGGACCTATTCCTTTCCAGCTCTCTACTCCTCCTCGCCCTAACTGAAACATGGCTGTCTCCGGACGACACAGTCTCTTCTGCTGCTCTCTCCAGTGGAGACCTCTTCTTCTCCCACTCCCTGAGATTTACCGGAAAAGGAGTAGGTGTCGGTTTCCTTCTCGCCCCACAATGTCGCTTCCACACTATCCCTCGTCCCCCTTCCCTTTCCTTCCCTTCCTTTAAAGACCACATTATTAGCCTCTACCAACCCCTCCAGATTCTTGTAGCTGTCATCTACTGTCCCCCCAGCCCCACCTCCGAACTTCTTTAACGATTTTGACTCCTTCCTTACCTTCCTTCTCTCCTTTTCCATGCCCACTCTGATCCTCGGAGACTTCAACATCCACATGGATATTCCTGGTGACTCCTCTGCCGCCCGCCTTCTATCTCTCCTTGACGCTGCCAACCTCTTTCTCCACCCCACCTCACCCACTCACCAACTTGGTCATACCCTCGACCTCATCATCTCCTACCGCTGCACTGTGTCCAACCTCACCAACTCTGAAATCCCTCTCTCTGAACATAATCTTCTCACCTGCCTCTTCACTCACACTCTTTTCCCCTGTAAATCCATATTACTCCCTCACATAGATCTCCGGTCTCTTGACCCCATCCATCTTTCTGAGCGCCTCACACCCCACCTCGCCTTCCTCTGCTCTCTACCCAATCTTGATTATCAGATTACTGCTCTCAACAGTACCCTTTCTACTCAGCTAGACTCACTCGCTCTCCTTTCCCTTCGCTGCTCTCGTACCACTAACCCACAGCCCTGGATCATTGCCACTGTCTGCCTCCCTCGCTTTTATGCTCGAGCTGCCGAACGCTGCTGGCGAAAGTTTAAACACCATGCCAACCTCGTTCACTTCAAGTTTATCCGTTCCTGCCTTACCTCAGCCCTCTCCTCTGCCAGACAAAACTATTTCTCCTCCCTTATTGACACCCAGGCCCATCATCTCCGTCAGCTCTTCAGTACATTCAACTCCCTTCTCAGGCCCACGGTTCCTCCCCCTCCTCCTTGCCACACCCCCAGCGACTTGGCCTCCTAATAAAATTAAATCCATCAGGTCTGACCTCCCCAAAGTCACTCCTCCACCTTCTACAACCCCCCGGCTCTCAGCACTCTCTGTGACTCTCCCATCCTTCCCAGCAGTATCCTCAAAGGAGCTCTCCTCCCTCCTCTCAAGTGCTACTCCGGCCACTTGTGCTTCTGACCCCATTCCCTCTCATCTCATGAATTCTCTCGCTCCGTCCCTTCTCCCTTCCTTAACTACCATCTTCAACCACTCACTCTCCACTGGTTCCTTCCTCTCTGCCTTCAAACATTCCCATGTCTCTCCCATCCTAAAAAAACACTTTCTTGACCCCACCTCATCTTCTAGTTATCGCCCCATCTCCCTCCTACCATTCCTTTCCAAACTCTTTGAACGAGTCGTCTACACACGCTGCCTTGAAGTCCTCAACACCAACTCTCTCTCCGACCCCCTCCGGTCTGGCTTCCGTCCCCTATTTTCCAAGGAAACAGCCCTCTCAAAGGTCACGAATGAACTCCTGCTTGCCAAATCCAACGGCTCATATTCTATCCTAATCCTACTCGACCTCTCAGCTGCCTTCGACACTGTGGACCACCCCCTTCTCCTCAACACGCTATCCAACCTTGGCTTCACAGACTCCGTCCTCTCCTGGTTCTCCTCTTATCTCTCTGGTCGTTCATTCTCAGTCGCTTTTGAAGGCTACTTCTCCCCCTCCCATCCCCTTACCGTGGGAGTTCCCCAATGTTCAGTTCTTGGTCCCCTTCTGTTCTCGAGCTACACTCACTCCCTTGGTGACTTCATTCACTCCCACGGCTTCAACTATCATCTCTACGCTGATGACACCCAGATCTACATCTCTGCCCCTGCTCTCTCTCCGTCCCTCCAGGCTCGCATCTCCTCCTGCCTTCAGGACATCTCCATCTGGATGTCTGCCCGCCACCTAAAACTCAACATGTCCAAGACTGAACTCCTTTTCTTCCCTCACAAACCCTGCTCTCTCCCTGACTTTCCCATCACTGTTGACGGCACTACCATCCTTCCCGTCTCACAAGCTCGCAACCGTGGTGCCATCGTCGACTCCACTCTCTCGTTCACTCCTCACATCCAAGCCGTCACCAAAACCTGCCGGTCTCAGCTCTGCAACATTGCCAAGATCCGCCCTTTCCTCACCATTCAAACCGCTACCCTGCTCGTTCAAGCTCTCATCCTATCCCGTCTGGACTACTGCATCAGCCTTCTCTCTGATCTCCCATCCTCGTGTCTCTCCCAAATTCAATCCATACTTCATGCCGCTGCCCAGATTGTCTTTGTCCAGAAACGCTCTGGGCATGTTACTCCCCTCCTCAAAAATCTCCAGTGACTACCAATCAATCTGCGCATCATGCAGAAACTCCTCACCCTCGGCTTCAAGGCTCTCCATCATCTCGTCCCCTCCTACCTCACCTCCTTTCTCTCCTTCTACAGCCCAGCCTCCACCCTCTGCTCCTCTGCCGCTAATCTCCTCACCGTGCCTCGTTCTCTCCTGTCCCGCCATCGTCCCACGACCCACGTCATCCCCCTGGCCTGGAATGCCCTCCCTCCCCACATCCGCCAAACTAGCTCTCTTCCTCCCTTCAAGGCCCTACTGAGAGCTCACCTCCTTCAGGAGGCCTTCCCATATTGAGCCCCCTCCTTCCTCTCCCCCTCCTCCTCATCTCCATCCCTCCTGCCTTACCTCCTTCCCTTCCCCACAGCACCTATATATATGTATATATGTTTGTACGTATTTATTACCCTATTTATTTATTTATTTATTTTACTTGTACATATATATTCTATTTATTTTATTTTGTTAATATGTTTTGTTTTGTTTTTTTCTCTGTCTCTTCCTTCTAGACTGTGAGCCCACTGTTGGGTAGGGACCGCCTCTGTGTGTTGCCAACTTATAGCTCCCAAGTGCTTAGTACAGTGCTCTGCACACAGTAAGCGCTCAATAAATATGATTGATTGATTGATTGACTTATCTATGTTTACTTGGACAGGTCTCTGTCCACGGTGATGATAGATGGTGTCCACAGGCTGAGGCCTCTCCAGGGAGATAACTCAGCATTCTTGGGCGGGTCTCTGTTCCAGGAGATGTTCGATATTCTTTGCTGATTTGTGGGCACTCGGCAGAGAGATCTCAGTGTCCTCAGGCAGGTCTCTACCCCGGGAAGCGGTCGATGGTACCCTCTGGTTTGTGGCTTCTCTGCAGAGAGAGCTGTGTCCTCAAGCAGATCTCTTCCCCTGGGGATGTTCAATGGTCCATGCCAGTTTGTCACTAGCAAGCTTCTCAGAGGAGAGATCTCAGCATCTCCGGTAGGTCTCTGTCCTGGGACATATTAGATGATCTGTTTGAGATTTGAGAGCAACTTTGAGAGCAAGATTTGAGATCATCCCAGAGCAACTTATCTATTGTGCACTGACATTGCTCTGTTAGCAAAATATAAGCACGTAGGCCTGAAGGGAAGGGCACCACAGAGAGAGAGCAGTCCAAAAATTCGAGTGATCATGAATGTATGAAAGAAGCCACAAGATAGTTGTTCAGGAGATTGAGAACAGACTTTGCTTGCGACCATGTAGCATGTTTTCAAATTATCAGTGGCATCATGCACATTCCTGTCAACATTAATTCCAAGTTGCAACCACACAAATATGAAGCAGTAACTTCCCATGCTTCATTACATGATTGCCTCACCTCAGATTTGTGTTGTCAGTCATTTTGAATTATCTGTGCAGCTGCTTGCCACCACATACATGCGTGATCTAGAATTGATTAACTTCCTTTTTCATATGAAAACTGAAGTTGTAGGAGGGAAAGCACCAAACAATCATATTTAGTTGGCAATTACTGTGTGCAGAGCACTGTACAAAGCGCTCGAAGACACATTGCCCAAAATGAGCTCCACGTTTGAATCTGTTCAGTTTTGGTTGGCACCCCATATGAACGTTGGCATTAGGGATCGTGACTAGCCAATGGAATCATGACTGCAGTATACCATGTTTAAATGTAGTAACATCTTCAGTTCCCCAAATTCAATCTATTGGGAGGGATTTTATAACTGAAAAAGCCAGGAATTACTTTCACTTGCCCAAGCGCTTAGTACAGTGCTCTGCACATAGTAAGCGCTCAATAAATACGATTGATTGATTGATAGAGGGGAGATTGGTTCAGGTGAACAATAAACACTGATTTTAGGGCTTAGCTTTTGTACAGTGAGAGGTATAATTTCTTATGCCTTAGGCACCAACACTGTTCATTAGAAGAGCACACTGAAACCTTTGTGATGCTAAATGTGATGCTAATTAGGGGAAGCAGCATGGCATAGTGGATAGAGCATGGACCTGGGAGTAAGAAGGTCATGGGATCTAATCCCAGTTCTGCCACTTGTCTTCTGTGTGATTTTAGGCAAGTCACTTGACTTCTCTTTGTCTCAGTTACCAACCCAATTTACTTGTACGAACCCCAGCGCTCAGTATAGTGTGTGGCACATAGAAAGCACTTAACAAATACCACTATTAACATTATTACTATAATTAATAAATGTCTACCTTTAGAGCCCACTCCTACAGCCATTGTAATACGAGTATTATTGGTGATTTCCGTATCTATTTTGCCTGTAAAAATTAAAATTCCAAAATCAATCAGTGGTTTTTATTAAGCACGTGCGCTGTGCAGAGTACTCTGCTAGGCACATAGGGAAAGTACAAATCAATAATATTGGTCTGCTGTGTGATCTTGGGCAAGTCACTCTGCTTCTCTATATATTAGCGACTTCATTCATAAAATGTGGATAAAGTGAACCCCATTTGGGACATGGACTGTGTCCAACCTTATTAGTTTCTATCTGCCCCAGAGATTAGAACAGTGATTAAATAGGTGCTTAAATACCATACAAAAAATCCTCACATTGCTAAAATTATAACACTATTTCCCTAAGGACGGGACTTAAGAGAGAAAAGAGGGTACAGATGAGTGAGTAAATTTTTGGTGGTTGTTTTTCTGTGAAGGATTTTCACCCAGTCATTGTTGGGCACATGAGCACCCAGGCTGTGTGCATGTGTTTAAATGTGTTTGTGTACAGATGGTTAAGTATGTGGAGGTGTGTTTTTGTGACCAGATGTTGAGGAAATTTTTATGTGGAAGTCATGGATTGGGGTGCTTTGTTCTCTGCAGAGAATCTGCGATTATTCAATTCCCCAGCAGGCTTAGGTCCTATGCAGTTGTTAACATGTAGGGTGGTGGGAAAAATTTGGGTTCAATAATGATAAACACTAGTAGCAAAGTGATCATAAAATGAAACTCCTTATTCCTTTACAGAATTAGCTACCTTCCTTACCTCGTCAGTCTCCTGAACTTGCTTCTGGACACTGAGAACCTAGACTCCATTTATTTCAAGCTATGATCTCCTTGATCCTTGACAAAACAGGCTACCCAAGTTCATTCTGAGAATATGTTCATAGGGAAGTCCTGGACTTACATAATTGCTACTCATTTTTTTTCCTGAACGAAGAAGACATATTTTGGGCCCAGATAGGTCTGTACTTCCATTGACATAAAAATACAATTGAGGGAAGGCAATCAGTCACTTTTAACTGAATTCATCCTTTTGCATTTCTCTAATCTCCATGAATTTCAGGTCATCCTGTTTATTATTTTCCTTGTAGTACACCTAATAACCTTGATTGGAGGTTCCCTCTTCGTGTTGGTCTCCACTGTTGACCCTGACCTTCAAACCTCTATGTATTTTTTCCCAGGAATCTCTCCCTTATGGATATCGGCTACACCAATGTCATCAACCCCAAAATGCTCACCAATTTCCTCTCCAAGGATAAAAGTATTTCCTTTGATGGATGTGCAGCCCAGATGTATTTTGCCTTCTTTTTCGGGTCTGCAGAGTGTTTGATCCTAACAACGATGGCTTATGACAGACATACCACCATCTGTGATCCACTCCACTATTCACTCATCATGAACCGAAAGTTCTGCCTGCAGCTGGCACTGGCTTCCTGCGTATCAGGGATTCCCGTGGCAACAATACAGACTGCTATGATGCTTTCATTGCCCTTCTGTGGGCCTAATATAATTAACCATTTCTTCTGTGATAGCCCTCCTCTCTTAGACCTGGTGTGCACGGACACATTCGCACTTGAGATATACAGTGTAGCCATGACTGTTATCGTCTTGATGCTCCCCTTTGGAGTAATTGTTGTATCTTAGGCCTGCATTCTCATCACCATCCTGAAGATGTCCTCCGCTGAGGGCTGTCGCAAAGCCTTCTCCACCTGCTCATCCCATATCATTGTGGTCTCACTGTTCTCTGGGTCTGTGGGTTCGACTTATTTCCAAGTGAAAGCCTCCTACTCTCCTGAGAACAAGAAGCTGTTTTCTCTCCAATTCAGTCTTCACTCCCATGCTAAATCCCCTGATCTACAGTCTGAGGAATCAAGAGATGAAAGGTGCTCTGAAGAGAATTATGGGTAAAAAGATATCTCCCCAGGATCTGAGAGGCCCTGATTTCTGAAGGTGACTTTTTTGTTGCGGTGTAAAGCCAATGACTTTGCTCAGGCAGTATTACTTGGCACATTCCCATTTTTATCATTTGCTGAGGGCTCACTGTTATGCATGGAATATTCTGGGCTCTTGGAAAGAACCATGGAGAAGTGTCAGAGGCCCGTTACTTATTCTCAGAATTTAAATAGACAACAACAGTAAGAACTCAGGCTAGTAAGAAATGAGATATCAAGATATCAACATGTAAAATTGGGCATTTTCTCCATCAATTAATGGTACTGATTGAGGGCTTACTGTTTGCAGAGCATGAAGACAATTTTAAATAGCATAACAGAATTACTGATACGTATTAATGTTGTATTGTTTTATTTTAAGAGTTTGAAGAGAAGATCAGAAAATAATATTTAGGAGTTCCTGGAAGCTGAATGTTAGGTTGATTTTTCAACTCACAGACAAGTTCCTGCCACTCCTGATCCACTCTGATTTCCAGGATCACTACCCCGTTCTTCTAAGGAATTCTCCTCTATTTGTATTTAAACAGATGTTGCCCATGTCTGTAAATCCAATTATGGGTTTGATTTTTGAAGCAAGACCATAAGTGAAGTGACATCTAGTAACTGTTTTATGCAACAGAGCTCAAGGAGAGTATTCTTCTAATTCCAAAAGAAAAAAATAAGCTCCTTAAATAGTAACATTTATAGATCTACCATTTATTCAGTTCCTTTTGTCAGAGTTTTTTTTAATGGTACTAAGTGCTTACTGTGAGCGAGGCACTGTATTAAGCACTGGTGCCATGACGAACTAATCCGGTTTTGCATAGTCCATGTCCCACATGGGGCTAACAGTATTAATCCCCATCTTAAAGATGAGACAACCTGAGGCACAGAGAAGTGAAGTGGCTTGTCCAAGGTCACACAGCAGATAAGTGGTGGAGCTGGGATTAGAACCCACGTGCTTCTGACACCAAGGTCCATGGTTTATCCATTAGGTCACACTGCTTCTCATTTCAGTTTATTAAGACCAGGTTGTGCACATCATGTTTTGGTGGGGGTTATCATTTGGCAGATTGAAATAGAATTGAAGATAAACCTGACCCTTTAGAAGCTGTTCTATGAACTACAGTAAGAAATTCAAGAGGGACTAGAGGAAAGTAACACACTTAAAGAAAGAGCCTGGACAGATAATCAAGACTCACATGGGCTTTACAGTCAGGGGAGGGAGAACAGGTGTTGAATCCCTATTTTAAAGATGCACAGAGAAGGTCACAGTAACTAAATGTGCAGAACGGAGATTAGAACCCAGGTTCTTTAACTTCCAGAACCATGCCCTTTAAACTTGGATATGCTGCTACCGATAATGGAAATTATTCTTTGGCTTGCGGGCTTGGCTTAGGAATCCACTTGTTGATGTATTAGTTTAAGAGCTGTGGTCCCCTCCTGTTTCTTCAGTCTGAGTACCAGTGGGTTAAGCATACCAGTAAAAAAGAAGGAGAGCAGCTTGTCCACATCACCTGAGTGGCTTGGCTTGACCAGGGAATACATGAGAATAGCACATCCAAAGATCAAGGTGATGACAATGAGGTGGGAGGAGCAGTTGGGGCCGGCTTTGTGGCCTGAAAGAAGGAGAGATGATTTTGACATGGTACAGAAGTATTAACAGTAAATGAACCATTACAATCAGCATAGTCACATCTTATGGCAGAAGCTTACTGGGGACGTTTTTCCCATAGATCAGCGTCAGTAGTGATGAGGGTCACAGAAAACATGGTAACTTTATCGAAATCACAAAGGGCTGTGTGGAGACTCAATATATTTGCTCTATCTGGACTGGAAGGGCCCTTTCACGTAGCAGCTACCAGGTGGACACACACTTTGTAGCTCACGATAGGTGGGTAACTCAGGGAGTTACATATGGCCACATAACAAGAGCAGTCTCATGGCCTAGTAGAGGGAGTGTGGGCCTGGGATTCTGAAGGACCTGGGTTCTAATCCCAGCTCTGCAACTCGTCTCCTTGTGTGACCTTGGGCTGGGTATTTCACTTCTCAGTGTCACAGTTCTCACATCTGAAATCCGTTGCAGTGTAAGGATTGTCTCTATCTGTTGCTGAATTGTACTTTCCAAGCGCTTAGTACAGTAACTGACACCTAGTAAATCCTTAAAAAACTAACATAAAAAAATCACATACCATCATTGTCAGGACAGATTCTGTAGCACCTAGAAAAATCAAAGTATACAGCAGAGAAACACAAACAGGGAAAGTAATAGTTCTGTCCTGTGTCCAAAGGTCCGCCAGCATTTTGTGGAGAGTAACTGCGGGAAACAGATTTCTAAGGGAAAGGTATATGGGGATGTGGAGTGTTTGATTGGCCTTGGTTTGATTCCTGTAATAGTAGTCATGTAAATGACTAAGAATAACCCAAAATGATGGTCATGCAGTTTGGGGACAATGGAAAACTCCCATGAGAATATATTCCATAACTTTGGTATTATTTCCCATCAACTAAGTAATAATAAAATTATGGTGTTTGTTAAGTGCTTACTATGTGCCAATCACTGTTCTATGTGCTGAGGTAGGTGCAAGAAAATTGGATTGGACACATCCCTTTGTTCCACATAGAGGGAAATAAGGCAAAGAGAAATGAAGTGTCTTGCTCAAGGTCACACAGCAGGGAAGTGGTAGAGTCATTACCTCTGACTCCCAGGCCTATCCTCTATCTGTATTTCATCTGCAAAATGGAACAGTCCATGGTTGGTACTTAGGAAAAGAATGCTTGGACTGAGAGTCAGTGAGAACAGAAATATTATTAATTCTATATTATTAACCCTTAATACATTCCATATAATTTTTACGTGCAATTCAAGGTTTCTGTCATTAAATTCATTAATAAATATCATGTAACTTACATATTCGTCATGTCATCTTGGTTCATTGGAACGGTTTTACACACCCCTGGAAGAGTCATCCACTCCATCTTTCCCAAGATTTATGCAAATCACTCTGGAATATTTAAGATACTTCCACACAAATTCTATGTCATTATTTATCCATCATCATCATCATCATCATCATCATCAATCGTATTTATTGAGCTCTTACTATGTGCAGAGCACTGTACTAAGCGCTTGGGAAGTACAAATTGGCAACGTATAGAGACAGTCCCTACCCAACTGTGGGCTCACAGTCTAAAAGGGGGAGACAGAGAACAAAACCAAACATGCTAACAAAATAAAATAAATAGAATAGATATGTACAAGTAAAATAAATAAATAAATAAATAAATAAATAAATAGAGTAATAAATATGTACGAACATATATACATATATACAGGTGCTGTGCGGAAGCGAAGGAGGTAAGATGGGGGATGGAGAGGGGGACGAGGGGGAGAGGAAGGAAGGGGCTCAGTCTGGGAAGGCCTCCTGGAGGAGGTGAGCTCTCAGTAGGGCCTTGAAGGGAGGAAGAGAGCTAGCTTGGCGGATGGGCAGAGGGAGGGCATTCCAGGCCAGGGGGATGACATGGGCCGGGGGTCGATGGCGGGACAGGTAAAAACGAGGTACGGTGAGGAGATTAGCGGCGGAGGAGCAGAGGGTGCAGGGTGGGCTGTAGAAGGAGAGAAGGGAGGTGAGGTAGGAGGGGGCGAGGTGATGGAGAGCCTTGAAGCCCAGGATGAGGAGTTTCTGCCTGATGCACAGATTGATTGGTAGCCACTGGAGATTTTTGAGGAGGGGAGTAATATGCCCAGAGCGTTTCTGGACAAAGATAATCCGGGCAGCAGCATGAGGGAACATGGGTGCAAGTTGTAAGCTCATTGTGGGCAGGGAACCTTTCTGCTAAGTCCGTTGTATTGCACTCTTCCAAGTACTTATCACAGTGCTCTGCACATAGCTCAATAAATACCACTGATTGATGTTAACTGTACCAGTAAGTGTTGATTTGGGTCTCATGTTCGACAGGGATTAATGTCTTTATTTTATTAATACCTGTTTCCCCCTCTACTCTGTATGTTCTTTGTGGGCAGGGAATGTGTCTACCAACTCTCCCATATGTTAGGACAGTGGTCTACACACAGTAAGTGCTCAATAAATAACATTGGTGGTGATGCTTTGGTCCACTTCGGTGTCTCCTTAGGCTTTGATTATGCTTTGGTATACACTAAATGAATACCATAATTAATATCCATAGTGGTTGTCTGAAATAACTCCATGAAAACATCCCCAGTGAAGCAATACTTAAAGCAGTGCAGTTGAGGAGTATTGATGGTGGGGATTTTAGAAGCCATATTCATATTGGCCAAATCACTTAGACTGTAAGCCCGTCATAGTTAGGGAACTTGTCTACTACCTCTGTTAAATTGTGCTCTCCCAAGTGCTTAGTACTGTGCTTTGCACACATTAATCACTCCATAAATATGATTGAGATTAATAATAACAATTATAGTGAAAGTGAAATTTAACCGCTTATTATGTGCCAGGCACTGTACTTAACAGTGGGGTAGATAGAAGATAATCAAGTAAGACACAGTTCCTGTTGCACATGGGGATCTCAGTCTGTAAGAGGGAAAATTATTGAACCCCCATTTTGTAGATGAGGTAACTGAGACTCAGATATGTTAAGTGACTTTCCCAAGGTTACGCAACAGGCGAGTGGCTGTGCAGGATTAGAACCAAGATTCTCTGACTACCAGACTTGGGCTCTTTCTATTAGACCATGCAGCTTTCTGTGGACTTTGGCTTTTGCTGTTGTTCCTTAACCTCTTGTCACTTGTCGTTCAGACTGCTTTCACTGTTTTCAGTCTTCTTGGACTCAGCACAGCTCACACCCCTGCTTCTCCAAAAGGGCAAAACTCTGCATTCTACAGGTAAGGACCAGAGCATCTTGACTCTTGACTCTTCTGACTGTGGTCAGTGTGCATTGAACATCATTTCACATTACTTCGTGCTTAATATAAGTTCTTAGTACACTGCTCTGAACACAGCGCTTAATAAATGAGATTGAATGAATGAATGAATCACATCTTCTCCTGACAATCTCACCATCCAGTCCAGTAATATGAGAAATATCCAAGCACATCAACTGCATTGTGAAAGTAACCTAAAAAGCTTTGTGTTTGCTCAGAATATCAACTGATTAGAGGATGAGTGTGATAACAATGATCGTGCATTTCTTCCTAAGATAATTCCTTGGGCCTCCAATTTTTTGTTATTACAACTCTTTAGAAGACTTTATTCATCAGTAATATTTACTGTGCTGGTAATCAGTTATACTTATTGAGCATTTACTGTGTGCAGAGCACTGTACTAAGTGATTGGGAGAGTCTAATACAACGATATAGAAGAGTTGGTAGCTATATTCCCAGTCCAGAGCAAGTTGACAGTCTATCGGGGAGACAGACACTAATATAAATAAATGAATAAATTACAGTTATGAACATAATGGCTGTGGATCTGAAGGTCAGGAAGGGATTTATAGTGGGTATAGTGTTTTCTTAGGTCTATGTGAATTATATAAGGGGATCTTCAAATTACAATTCTACCTATTTAGAGAAAATCTCAGAGAGGGGAGAAATAGGCTAAACGTCATGGTGGCAAAACTACAGGAGGCAAATCTAAAGAAGAGAAGACAATCATTTGGGGCCAGTGAGTTATATAAAAGAGGATAAGGACTAAACATTATTCAATTTTGTACAGTTCTCCTTTCCCATGTGTGCAATCTTGAAAGTTCTCAAACACGAGTAAAAGTTTTGAGAATTTAGAACTGTTTGATACCTCGAGTCTCCCAGAGTTTAAGGTGGCCCATTGGAATGAGGTGGGAATGCGACATCTGAAAGAGTTTATAACTTTAGAGAAGTAGCATAGCCTAGTTAAAAGAGCAAAGGCCTCAGAGTCGGAGGACTGGTGTCCTAATCCCGGCTATTCCACATGTCTGTTGTGTGACCTTGGGCAAATCATTATGGCATAGTGGATAGAGCACAGGCCTGGGAGTCAGAAAATCATGGGCTAATCCTGGCTCACCCACTTGTCTGTCATGTGACCTTGGGAAAGTCACTTCACTGTGCCTCAGTTATCTTATCTTAAAAATGGGGATTGATACTGTGAGACCCACATGGGACAGAGACTGTGTCCAACACGATTTCCTTGTAACCACCCCAGCGCTTAGTACACTGGCTGGCTCATTTTAAGCACTTAACAAATATCATTATTATTAAGTCATTTCTCTATATCTACCTCATCTGTAATATAGGGATAAAGACTATAAGCCCCAAATGGCAGATAGATTATGTTCAAACTGATTAGTTTGTATCTACCCCAGTGCAGTATGTTGTCCTGAAAATAATAAGCATTTAACAAATACTATAAAGAAAACAAATAAAACCAAAAGGTTCTGCCCTGGGCCATGTGACCGAGCTGGATGTCATTGCTTTCAAAATAGAGGAGAATCTAGCTCAATGTATTGGAATCCAAGATAACCTCACAAAACATTGGCAGGCACACCAAACAGTCCTCTTTATGTAATGAAATGATTTTGAGAGATGAATCTAGAAATTGGTCTAGATATTGAGCTGTCTTCCCTCTCAGGATTGCACCTGGAAAGTTTCTTGTACTCTACTAGACTTGGCTATGGAAGGGAGAGTCAAGGAGACGGGTACCCATTCCATTCCTAGCTTGGGCAGTGGCTAGCAAGTGGAAGGCAATCTGCTACAAATCAAAACTCAGCTGTGCTGGGCAGCAACAGTAAGGGAGACAGTTGAGGGCGGAGATTCAAAGAAGGAGGCAGTGGTAAACCACTTCCATATTTTTTACCAAGAAAGCTCTATAGATATACTACCAGAATGAGTGCAGATGGAGGTGGGGCATTTTGGGAGAGAAGCAGCAACTCCCTTCAAAGCCCTACTGAGAGTTCACCTCCTCCAGGAGGCTTTCCCAGACTGAGCCCCCTTTTTCCTCTCCTCCTCTTCATCCCCCTTCCCTACCCACTTCCCCTCCCACAGCACTTGTATATATTTGCACAGATTTATTAGTCTATTTATTTTACTTGTGCAGATTTAATTCTCTATTTTGTTAATGATGTGCATATAGCTGTAATTCTATTAATTCTGATGGTTTTTACACCTGTTTGCAAGTTTTGTTTTGTTTTCTGTCTCCCCCTCCTAGACTGTGGGCCCGTTGTTGGGTAGGGACTGTCTCTATATGTTGCTGACTTGTACTTCCCAGGTGCTTAGTACAGTGCTCTGCACACAATAAGTGCTCAATAAATACGATTGAATGAATGGGAGTCAGAGTTCGTGGGTTCAAATCCCTGATCCACCACTTCTAACCTTTGTGACTTTGGGCAGGTAACTAAACCTCTCTGTGCCTCAATTACCTCAACTGTAAAATGGGGATCAAGACTGTGAGCCCGACGTGGGACAACCTGGTCACCTTGTATCCTCCCAGTGCTTAGAACAGTGCTTTTCACGTAGTAAGTGCTTAACAAATACTATTATCATTGTTATTATTATTATGATGCGTCCATGGAGTTGCTATAGGCCAGAGATGACTCGACAGCATAAGATAGACAATAAACTGTCTGCTAAGCCTGCTTCAAAACATTTATCATACCTGATGCTCAAGAAAATGTTCTTGTCACAATTTTTAGGAGATATAGGAACGCTTCTATAAGACAATAGATGTCTTTTTGGTAGTAACATTAAGGACATGCTCCATATAACATTTTCCAATGTTAATAATAATAATGATAATGATAATAATAATGATGGGGTCCCTTAAGCATTTACTGCGTGTCAAATACTGTTCAAAGCACCGGTGTAGATGCAAACTAATCAGGTTGGACACAGTCTCTGTCCCAGATAGGGCTCACAGTCTTAATCCTTATTTTTACTGATGGCGTACTGAGGCCCACGCAAATGAAGTGACTTGCCCAGGTTCACACAGCAGACAAGTGGCAGAGTCAGGATTAGAACCTAGGCCCTTCTGACTTCCATGCCCCTGCTCTATATACTAGGCTAAATGAATTGAACATCACATTTAAAGGGCTGTTACTCAAAAATGTGATATAGTAATTTATTCCCAGTGGATTTGCTAATTAAATAAAATAGCCATAGTTATCCTCTCCTTAACTTCCATCTTCAACCACTCACTCTCCACTTGTTTCTTCCCCCTGGCCTTCAAACATGACCACATCTCTCCCATCCTAAAAAAACTCTCTCTTGGCCTCACCAACCCTCCTTGTTTTCACCCTGTCTCCCTCCTACCATTCCTATCCAAACTTCTTGAACGAGTCGTCTACAGCCGCTATCTCGAATTCCTCAATGCCAACTCTCTCCTTGACCCCCTCCAATCTGGCTTCCGTCCCCAACACTCCACCGAAACTGCCCTCTCAAAGGTCACCAATTACCTCCTTCTTGCCAACTCACACCGCGTGGTCCTGCTCCCGGAAGGATCCTCTCCGCAGAACACCACCATAGGAGCCCGGGACTCCGTTCCCGAGAGACCCGCCCACCATTACACCGCACGTCTCTGCTGCTCCTGGTAGGATCCTCTCCGCAGAGCGCCGCCATAAGACCCCGGGACTCCGTCCCCGAGAGTCCCGCCCGCCCACCCACCATCACAACGCGTGGCCCCGCTACTCGCGGGAGGATACTGTACTCTGGACGCCGCCGCGAGGTTCCCCCACCCTCCCTCCCTCCATCCGTCCGGTCGTCCGTCCATCCGTCCCCGAGAAGCCTGCTATCGGGTGCTTATGGCCCGCGGCCGGGCTCGTGGCCATCCCCCTCCCGGGCACCTACATCCCGGCCCGACCACACCGAGGCCCCTGGGCTGGGCCCCCACCCCCCATCATCAATACACTCACCCCTAGAAGCCACTTCCACTCTGTCCAAGTAGCCAAATGGGATCGTGGGACATTGTCTCCCCCTGCTAAATCGTGAAACATTGTGTACCCCTGCTTGTTCATGAGTCATTGTATCCCCTTGCTTGCCCGTGAGTCACTGTGTCCCCCTGCTTCCACCCCCCCCCCCCCGCCCCCCGCCACCACTTAAGCTACCATCTTTGAGGAGCCCCCACTCCCCACTTCCAGGTCCGGACCTGACTGATTTCCCCCCCGCCTCCCCTCCCCCGGGAAAAAAGGCCCTTGTTACCTTGGTGACCAAGGTACTTTAATGACAACCTCTCTCGTACCTAGTCAGCCCTCCCATGCTATTTGGCTGTTCACTCCTCTCCCCAGGCATTTCCACTCCCATGACCCCACTTGACAGTTCCACCTTACTCCAGGGCTGCCATCGATAGGACTCCAATCTTCTCCACCTCCGAGACGATTTTGCCAAGAGGCCCTGGACTCTGCTTGCCATTAACCTATTTGATCTGATTTGACAGACTTATGGACAATTCATCCTTCTGCTTTGAGCATCATCTGTCCATCTTATGGTCGCTTTTGCGTGTCAATTGTTAACTACTCTTTGTGATGTCATCGTCTGCTTATTTTATTATTCCCACCGAATGTTAATTGCTAACGTCTCTCGATGATGTCATCACCTGCTTATTTTACTGCCATCGCATCTTAATTGTTAACTGCTGTCTGCGATGTCATCATCAGCTTATTTTTTACCATCACAGAGTAGTTATCTGCTCTCTGTGATATCATCATCTGCTTATTGTTTTATTGCCATAGCATGTTAATTATTAACTACCCTCTGTGACGTCATCACCTACTTATATCATTGCTACTGTGATATTGCTACTGCATTTCAATTGTTAACCTCCCACTGGGTGTCATTTACCTTGCTGACCTTACCATAAACTATCAATTCCTCTGCTCCCAACTGCCATTCCCATTCCTCACCTTCCCCTTCCCTTCTCCCACCCAGCTCTTTCCCTCCCTTTCTCCCACCCCCAACCCTCCTCTCACCCCCTACCCAGTATCCCTCTGTACCAGCGCCAACCCTTAACTCCTCCCTCCCAGCCTCTCCTTCCCCTACTCCACGTCCCCACCCCATCACAGGTCTCCTTTCACATTGCCACCCCTCTCCGCACTCTCCCTGCCCAGGCCCCCGCAATCTCATCCCAATCCAAACCCTCCCCACCCCTCACACCCTTCCTGCTCCCTCCCCTTCCTCCACAGCTCCTGCCAAGTGTGGCCTTTGGAACTCCCTCTCCATTATAGGTAAACTCCCTTTCATTCTGGACCTATTCCTTTCCAGCTCTCTACTTCTCCTTGCCCTAACTGAAACATGGCTGTCTCCGGACGACACGGTCTCTTCTGCTGCTCTCTCAAGTGGAGGCCTCTTTTTCTCCCACTCCCCCACACTCACCGGAGAAGGAGGAGGTGTCAGTTTCCTTCTCATCCCCCAATGTCGCTTTCACACTATCCCTCCTCCCCCTTCCCTTTCCTTCCCTTCTTTTGAAGCCCACATTATTCGCCTCTACCACCCCCTCCAGATTCTTGTAGCCGTCATCTACCGCCCTCCCCGCCCCCCCCGCCCCCACCTCCAACTACTTTAACGATTCTGACCCCTTTCTCACCTTCCTTCTCTCCTTATCCAAGCGCACTCTGATCCTCGGAGACTTCAACATCCACATGGATATCCCTGGTGATTCCTCCTCCGCCCACTTTCTATCTCTCCTTGACGCTGCCAAGCTCCTGCTCCACCCCACCTCGCCCACTCACCAACTTGGTCACAACCTCGACCACATCATCTTCTACCGCTGCACTGTGTCCAACCTCACCAACTCTGAAATCCCTCTCTCTGATCATAATCTTTTCACCTGCCTCTTCACTCACACTCTTTTCCCCTGTAAATCCATATTACTCCCTCACAGAGATCTCCGGTCTCTTGACCCCATCCATCTTTCTGAGCGCCTCACACCCCACCTCGCCTCCCTCTGCTCTCTATCCAATCTTGATTATCAGATTACTGCACTCAACTCTACCCTCTATACTCCTTACCGGTTAAAGGATTTTACAGGAGTGTAAAATTTTTGGAACATGACTTTTTCTCCCTTGTTGCCTGGGTGAGAACTAGGCTATTAGCCTCCTTTTGAGTGTGAGAGCAAAGACAGACCCAACATAACCCACCAATCCCTTTCTTCAGGTTCCTTAGTTAATTTTCCAGCATTGAAGCAATGATAAATTATTTGTGCCTTGAGCTGGTTGGACATGTGAGGAGGAATGACAGTAGGAGTTCCAAACTGAAGTAAAAAAATGAAATATTTCAAAGATGCAGTGAAGCAAAACTGCAAAGAGGGGATTGATGATGGACAATTGGGAGGAAGCAGGAGGACAGATCAGATGAGGATGCAGACATTAAAAATGTGATGATTCTAAGAGGAAAAGTTTCAAGAAACCCCAGGGCACAGAGGGTAAAACTAAAATAAGGCCACATTATATAGAGCAAATTCACCATTGCTTCCAGGAAAAATCTTTTCAAGTACTCAATTTGGGGGAATTAATAGTCCCTCATTAAGTTAATCAGTCATACTCACATAGTGCATGTATATGTGTAAGCATTCATATTCAAATTAGCACAATTCCATAATGAAAATGTCGCTAAATATAACTGGTTAAAGGTAAAAGTTACAAATTCAATTTCTGAGTTCATAAACTTTGTTTAAATGAATTATAAAGATGAAGCAGGAAATGGGTTGGAGAATATATCCAAATTAAGTAACACATGTAATGGCAAGAATCCTGAAGCAGAGTTATTTTCCAGTGTGTTTAAATGCTCACTGAAAACATAGAATCAATCAATCAATATTGGTTTTTTCAAGTGCTTGTTGTGTGTGGAGCACTGTACTAAGTGCTTGGGAGAATACAACATAACAGAATTGGCAGACAAATTCCCAAGCCCATAGTAGCATACAGTCTAGAGGGAAAGACAGCCATTGGTGTAAATAAATTATGGATACGTACTCCCTCGGAAGTGTCTTTCCATGGATCCATATTAACAGGGGAATTTATTTAGAAGTAAATTTACAAAGATCTGCTAGAAATTGCTCTGTTTCCTCACAAATCTAACAAAAAGTCTTAAAAAATGAAGTAACTCTGTTTTATAAGATTCAAATGGAGAAATTGAGGAAAACTTCTGACACAGCTCAGATTACCAATATTATGAAGATCAAAATAAATAGTTTATACAATAAACTTAAAAATAATAATCCTGTGAATTTATGGACAGGGAATGTGACTGTTTATTGTTTCATTGTACATCCCCAAGCAATTAGTGCACTTTTCTGCACAGAGTAAATGCTCAATAAATATGAATGAATGAATGAATGAATGAACTATATGCTCCATTAAGCAGCTAGCTGTGCTTTAATCTTTTCCATCTGCCAGCAATTTTCTCACAAATAAATTTGTGGCATGATTGTGACACTAACATTTGATCCAATAAAAGTATATGAAAACTTAAATAAAGCTAAAAAGTAGAATAACAGTTTACTACTACAACCACAGGAAGGAGTCAAACGAAAGTCTCTAACATGTTGAACCATAAATAGTGCATATTTTTTTATCTTGTCCACTCACCTCATTGAGGAGGACAGAAGGATTCCTCTATGAGTTTGGAGGTTTACTCTGCCGATAAAGTAAGGCAAGAAGTTTAATTGGACTACAGTGAGTGGTTCCCTATATGTAGAGATAATGTACCCCTTTAAGCATAAGATACATAATTGCATTCCAAGCACAGCTAGCATATGTATAACATACTTTAAAAATCTTAGACTCCCATTTTGACGAAAGCTGATGTTTCATAAGGTTGAAGGCTGATTTTACTTGTCAAATTAGGGGCGATGCTAAGCACTGAAGCTTCAATTTTGAATAAAAAAATTTGACCTTTAATAACTCCAAAAGATTTGCATTCAATTGCAGCACTCCATATGATTTGAAGTTGATTTGAAGTTTCTTACCTATAGAGTGACACTTCCCCTGAAAGACTGAACCAAGGCAATGTATGAAATGAGTAAATGGGTACCTTTTTCAATTATCACACTGCCTTTTACTGACTACTCCATAAAAGTCACTTAAAATAAATTTAGGTGTAGCATTCACCCTTTGTTCTTGTAGCTCTTAGCATAGTGTCTTCAGTTTCAGTTGATTATTTAGACCTATCCCATTCAAAGACAACAGTGCTGACAATGAGATTGAATTTGTGTGTGCATGTCACACAGAACAAATTGCACCCTGTGCACCTGAAAATACAATAATTTCCTGGGGAAAATAAAGGTAGATTTCAAAGTTTTGAATGTTTAAATATGAGAGATAAGATAAAAAAAATCCCTCTTTTCCTTAGGGATGCCTCCACCCATCTGGAATTCCTTGAATGTTTTAATGAAATAATGTGTTTCCTGGCTTGGCAGGGCCATTTCCTGGCATCTGTTCTTCTCTAGAAAATCTTTCAAACTTCAAAATACCCAATCCTCATTCTAGAGCAATAAATCAAGAAACCCGGGTGGTTATTGTTTGATTTAATCTGAGCCCAATAATACACTTCCTCCAGTTGTGTTTTGTCTATGTCCTCTAGAGGAGACAATCCTTTCGTTCTAAACAAATTAGCTTGTAAGCTCCTAGATGGCAGAGATCATGTCTACGTACTTTAGTCTACGCTCCTAAGTGCTTTGTACAGTGCTCTTCACAGAGTAAGTGCTCAATTAATCCCAGTGAAGGCTTGATTCCCAATGAAGCTTTTAGGGTTTCAAGGAAAGATTCACTCCAACTTTAGTGGGAGATGAAGCAGTGATTGCCAAAATTAAACTTAGCAGCCAGAAGGATGGAAATGCCCGGACATAATAATAATAATAATAATAATAATAATAATAATAATAATAATAATAATAATAATAATAATAATAATAATACAATAGCAATAGCAATAACAATAATAATAATAATATTTGTTAAGTGCTTACTATGTGCAAAGCACTGTTCTAAACCCTGGGGGGATACAAGGTGATCAGGTTGTCCCACGTGGGGCTCACAGTCTTAATCCCCATTTTACAGACGAGGGAACTGAGGCACAGAGAAGTTAAGTGAGTTGCCCAAAGTCACACAGCTGAAAATTGGCAGAGTTGGAATTTGAACCTCTGATTCCAAAGCCCATGCTCTTTCCACTGAACTACACTGCTTCTCATCTGAATGTTTGACGGATGAAGTGTTTCACCCTAGGATATCCACATTTTTCTGATGTAAGAAATGATTGTATTAGTTTTTACCAGAAAGCATATAGATAGGAAGCAGATTGTTCTCTAATTTCAATTCCCAAACTGAAACTTTTTCTGACACTCCTAAGAGAATTTCAGTTCTTTTATAAAGTTTTACTACAGAGTTTGCTGAATTCACATAGTGCTAGTGGTCTCTGCTTGTAATAGGACAATGATAATAGAGGTATTTGTTCCGTATTTACTATGGGCCAAGGCCTCTACTAGGAGTTGGGGTAGAACAGATATTTAATCCCCCATTTTATAGATGAGGAAGCTGAGACAAGGAGAAGTTAGATTACTTGTCTGGGGTCTCAAACAGACAAGGGTCAGAGTTGGGATTAGAACCCTGGTGTCCTAGATCCCAGGCCCTTACTTTCACCACTAGACCATGTCACTTCTGTAGACAAATAACTCCTTAAATGAACCCTCCAGGGTACTGTTTCCTGACCAATCAATACTCCAAAACTTCTTAACCATTTAACCACCTCTTGCACCTACGTGCCAAATTATTATTTATTTAGGGCAACGGTCTTGTAGTATATATGAAAAAACCCTAGCCTTTGTTAGTTCAAATATTGTTTAATGCATCTATGATTTTTTTGGAGGCCAAAAGTTTTCTATGGTTTCACTGAAGAGAGTTTACTTTTTGACTAGTTTTTAATTATACTGGGTTCTTCTGAAATGTGATTTTGGTAGCTGTGGATCAAGTAAGATTAGTGAATTAAGGAATATATCTATTACCAGGCATTTAGTAAATGTTTTTACAAAGCTGGAAGTTAAGTTGGTAAAACGTTGAGCTGGACTCACCTCTCAGAAATGACTTCATAATGGAGGTGGGAATGTAAAGATGCTTAAGTAAGGTAGGGACCAAATGACATCCGGTGTTCACAGGTAGAGGCAGTTAGGGAGGGTAATTTAGAGAAGCAATGGGCCTAGAAGAAAGAGCACGGGCCTGGTAGCTGGAGGTCCTGTCTTATAATCCTGGCTTTCACGTTGGGCAATCTTGGGGAAGCCAATGAACCTCTCGGTGCCTCACATTACTCTTTAAAATGGGAGTTGAATTCCTGATATCCCTCCTACTGTCAACTACCCCCTTCTCCTGGAAACATTATCCTAACTCAGCTTCACTAACACTGCCCTCTTCTGGTTCTCCTGGGAGAGACAGAGACTGTATTCAACCTGATTTTCTTGTATGTTCCCAAGCATTTAGTATAGTACTTGGCACATAGTAATTCGCAATTATTATTATCTTTATTAGTAGTAGTAGAAGTAGTCCCATGAATATGCTTGATTTCTCTCGTGCCCTAGAAGCCATTGTACGTTTACCCTGCTGAAGTTTGCAGCCCCAGGATAGTAAGGGGTTGGGCAAGAGCCAGAGGCAACCTGAAGCATTAATTCTCTTCTTAACTGACAGGTGAAATCCAGCAAGAATTTTTCTGTCATCCTTTGAAATTGCTTCAGTCTTGATGATTTTCTCATATTTGTGCACCGCTAATATATGATATCTACAACAGATTAAACAGTTTGAGGGTAGAGAACATGGGCATTCACTTTGCCTTTTTTGTGTCTCATAAGCTCAAACTGAATATTGCTGATACTATTTGAAAAAATACTTTTCCCCTCAACAATAGCACTTCTTTTCTGATGGAACCATATAGAGAACATCTCAAATTTCCTGTTCAATGTGGTTCTAAGTAGAGTTGGTGAGTTTCAAATTCTAACCAAGAGGTTGGTGAGGTGCGGTAGAAGGCAACGAGGCGATTGAGTGCTTTGAAGCCAATGGTGAGGAGTTTCTGTTTGATGGGTTGGGCAACGACCAGAGGTACTTGAGGAGTGGGGAAACGTGGCCTGAGCGTTTTGTCGAAAAATGATCCAGGCAGGAGAGTGAAGAATGAACTGGAATGGGGAAAGGCAGGAGACGGGGAGGTCATCAAGGAGGCTGATGCAGTAATGAAGGTGGGAAAAAGGAAGTACTTGGCTTAACATGTTAGCAGTTTGGATGTAGAGGATACGGCAGGTTTTAGCATTGTCCTGAAGCTTGAATTGACAAGATTAAGTGATAGGCTGAATGTGTGGGTTGAATGAGAGAAAGGAGTCAAAGATAATACCAAAGTGACATCCTTGTGAGGGAGGAAGGTTGATGATGCTTCCTACAGCTGTGTAGCTTTGGGGAAGCCACTTAACATCTTGATCAATCAATCAATCAATCAATCAATCGTATTTATTGAGCGCTTACTATGTGCAGACCACTGTACTAAGCGCTTGGGAAGTACAAATTGGCAACACATAGAGACAGTCCCTACCCAACAGTGGGCTCACAGTCTAAAAGGGGGAGACAGAGAACAAAACAAAACATGCTAACAAAATAAAATAAATAGGATAGAAATGTACAAGTAAAATAAATAAATAAATAAATAGAGTAATAAATATGTGCAACCATATGTACATATATACAGGTGCTGTGGGGAAGGGAAGGAGGTAAGATGGGGGGATGGAGAGGGGGACGAGGGGTAGAGGAAGGAAGGGGCTCAGTCTGGGAAGGCCTCCTGGAACAGGTGAGCTCTCAGCAGGGCCTTGAAGGGAGGAAGAGAGCTAGCTTGGCAGAGGGGCAGAGGGAGGGCATTCCAGGCCCGGGGGATGACGTGGGCCGGGGGTCGATGGCGGGACAGGCGAGAACGAGGTACAGTGAGGAGATTAGCGGTGGAGGAGCGGAGGGTGCGGGCTGGGCAGTAGAAGGAGAGAAGGGAGGTGAGGTAGGAGGGGGTGAGGTGATGGAGAGCCTTGAAACCCAGGGTGAGGAGTTTCTGCCTGATGCGCAGTTTGATTGGTAGCCATTGGAGGTTTTTGAGGAGGGGAGTAATACGCCCAGAGCGTTTCTGGACAAAGATAATCCGGGAAGCAGCATGAAGTATGGATTGAAGTGGAGAGAGACACGAGGATGGGAGATCAGAGAGAAGGCTGGTGCAGTAGTCCAGACGGGATAGGATGAGAGCTTGAATGAGCAGGGTAGCGGTTTGGATGGAGAGGAAAGGGCGGATCTTGGCAATGTTGCGGAGCTGAGACCGGCAGGTTTTGGTGACGGCTTGGATGTGAGGGGTGAATGAGAGAGCGGAGTCGAGGATGACACCAAGGTTGCGGGCTTGTGAGACGGGAAGGATGGTAGTGCCGTCAACAGAGATGGGAAAGTCGACAAGGTTTGGGAGGGAAGACAAGGAGCTCAGTCTTCGACATGTTGAGCTTTAGGTGGCAGGCTGACATCCAGATGGAGATGTCCTGAAGGCAGGAGGAGATGCGAGCCTGGAGGGAGGGGGAGAGAGCAGGGGCAGAGATGTAGATCTGGGTGTCATCAGCGTAGAGATGATAGTTGATAGTTGATGTCTCACTTACCTCAACTGTAAAATGGGAATTAAGACTTTGAGCCCCCCGTGGGACAACCTGATTACCTTGCATCTACTCCAGGGCCTAGAACAGTGGATGACACATAATAAGTGCTTAACAAATACCATTATCATTATTATTATTACATTGATGTGAAAGTCAGATGTAAGACAGGGTTTGGGAGGAGAACATAAAAAGTTCTCTTTTGGATGTGTTAGGTTTGAGGTGATGGCAGGGCATCTAAGTTGAGATGCCTTGAAGGCAGGAGGAAATGTGAAACTGCAGAGAGGGAGAGAGATCAGGACTAGGGATGTAGATTTGGGAATCATCTACATAGAGGTGGTAGTTGAAACCATGGGAATGAATGAGTTCCCCAAGAGAGTGGGTGTAGATGGAGAATAGAAGGGGTCTGAGAAGTGAACCTTGAGGTACCCACACAGTTAAGGGGTGGGAGGAAGAGGAAGCATCCACAAAACAAACTGGGAATGAGCTACATGAGAGGTAGAAAGAGAATCAGGGGAGGACAGTGTCAGTGAAGCAGAGGAGAAAGGGATGATCAACACTATCGAATGTACCTGAGAGGCAGAGGAGGATTAGGCTGAAATAGAGGCTGTTGGATTTGACAAAAAGGAAATCATTTGTGATTTTTGAGAGGGTGGTGAAGGGGAGGGATGCCGGATTGGAAGGTGTCAAAGAGAATTGGAGAAGAGGAATTTGAGATAGTGGATGCATACAACTCGCTCAAGGAGTTTGGAGAGGAATGGTAGCAGGGAGATGGGGTGATAACTGGAGGCAGAAGATAACTGGAAGGTATAAAGGAGGGTTTTTTCGGCTGGGGAGACATGAATAAGCATGTTGTAATGCAGTGGGGAAGAAGCCTTTGAAGAATGAACAATTGAAGATAGCAGTCAGAGAGGGAAGAAAGGAAGGGGCAAGTGCTTTGATAAGGTGCAAAGGGATGGGTCAGATATGCAGGTGAAGGGGGTGGATTTTGAAAAAAGCAATTGATCTCCTCTTGAAATACCATGGGAAAAATGTGAAAGTTTAAGATGGGGCAGGTAGGGGAAGAGACAGATGAGAGGCAGAGGAGATTTCATTTATTCATTGATTCAGTCAGTCGTATTTATTGAGAGCTTACTGTGTGAAGAGCACTGACCTAAATTCTTGGGAAGTACAACTCAGCAAAAAATAGAGACAATCCCTGCCCACAACACGCTCAGAGACTTAAGAGAGTTCACAATTTTCTCAATAAAGTAGGTGGCCAGTTCTTTAGGGGCAACGGATGTGGGAGGCCGGGGAAGAGGGAGCTCAACATCTGGAATAACTGGTGAGGGCAATGGGCATGCCTGTCAATAAGGAAGGAGAAATTATTTTGCCAGGCAGAGTTACAGCACTCAAGGATGAACTTGAGGTGGACGAGGTCGGTCTGATATCTAGATTTCCTCCAGTAGTGCTCTGTGATTCTGTGCTCTGTGGCTCATGCACAAGAGTGAAGGAAGTTGACTGTGGATGATTCAGGGCTGCGGATCATTGGGATGAGATCAATGAAAGTATAGAGGGAGTTAGGTTTAGTAGAGAGGGTGGTGTTGAGGGCATCCATATCATTATCAAGGGAAGGCAGTTTGGGTATGGAGGCTAAATGGGGCATGATGACTTGAGAAAAATGGACAGAGTCAAAGATTGGAGGCCTTTGTTGGGGAAAAGATCTGTGGGTAAGAGGTGTATAGGAGAGAAGGATGTTGAGGAGGTTATAGTCAGATTGAGGGTTTTCAGAGTTGGTGAGTGTATCATCATCATCAACCGTATTTATTGAGTGCTTACTGTGTGCAGAGCACTGTACTAAGCGCTTGGGAAGTACAAATTGGCAACATATAAAGACAGTCCCTACCCAACTGTGCGCTCACAGTCTAAAAGGAGGAGACAGAGAACAAAACCAAACATACTAACAAAATAAAATAAATAGGATAGATATGTACAAGTAAAATAAATAAATGAATAGAGTAATAAATATGTACAAACATATATACATATATACAGGTGCTGTGGGGAAGGGAAGGAGGTAAGATGGGGAGATGGAGAGGGGGACGAGGGGGAGAGGAAGGAAGGGGCTCAGTCTGGGAAGGCCTCCTGGAGAAGGTGAGCTCTCAGTAGGGCCTTGAAGGGACGAAGAGAGCTAGCTTGGCGGATGGGCAGAGGGAGGGCATTCCAGGCCTGAAGGATGACATGGGCCGGGGTTTTATGGTGGGACAGGCGAGAATGAGGTACGGTGAGGAGATTAGCGGCGGAGGAGCGGAGGGTGCAGGCTGGGCTGTAGAAGGAGAGAAGGGAGGTGAGGGAGGAGGGGGCGAGGTGATGGAGAACCTTGAAGCCCAGGGTAAGGAGTTTCTGCCTGATGTGCAGATTGCTTGGTAGCTACTGGAGACTTTTGAGGAGGGGAGTAACATGCCCAGAGCGTTTCTGGACAAAGACAATCCGGGAAGCAGCATGAAGTATGGATTGAAGTGGAGAGAGACACAAGGATGGGAGATCAGGGAGAAGGCTGGTGCAGTAATCCAGACGGCGTAGGATGAGAGCTTGAATGAGCAGGGTAGCGGTATGGATGGAGAGGAAAGGGCGGATCTTGGCAATGTTGCGGAGCTGAGACCGGCAGGTTTTGGTGACGGCTTGGATGTGAGGGGTGAATGAGAGAGCGGAGTCGAGGATGACACCAAGGTTGCGGGCTTGTGAGACGGGAAGGATGGTAGTGCCATCAACGGAGATGGGAATGTCAGGAGGAGGGCAAGGTTTGGGAGGGAAGACAAGGAGTTAAGTCTTCGACATGTTGAGCTTTAGGTGGCGGGCAGACATCCAGATGGAGATGTCCTGAAGGCAGGAGGAGGTGCGAGCCTGGAGAGAAGGGGAGAGAGCAGGGGCACAGATGTAGATCTGGGTGTCATCAGCGTAGAGATGATAGTTGAAACCATGGGAGCGTAGAGATTGAACAGTGACTAGACATGATGAGATCAATTGCATGTCCAAATTGGTGTGTGGTTAGCTGTGGTGAAGCAGGAGGTCAGTGGAGTGAAGGGTGTTAGAAAGCAGGCAGTAGAAGGACATCTACTGCGGACATCTATGTGGATATTTAATTCCCCAGGGATCAATACAGAGATGGAGAAAGAGAGCAGGAATGTGAGAAAGGGATCATAATGTTTCTGAAAATTGGAAGTAGGGCCGATCCCTGTCCCAGGTGATGTTTGATGGGGATTCGTGCCAGTTTATGGCCTTTCCGCAGGGATATCTCAGTGTCCTCAAGCTGGTCCCTGACCACGGCATTGTTTGATGGTCCACACTGGTTTGTGGCCTCTTGGCAGAGAGATCTCAGTACTTGAACAGGTCTCTGTCCTGAGGTGAACTGTGCCGGTTTGAGATTTCTCGGAGGTGGAGTTACTAAGGATTCACTAAGAAAATCCATGAGTTACAAGGTAGCCCAAAAGCCTGGTATTGCGGGTTGAAAAGATTATAATTGATATTTACCATCCACTCTAATTAAAACTAATTACTAAAACAGTCAAACAACTGAAAGCAACTTATGTATCAAGAAACCTAACACTGATGATTGGTCAGAGCTAAAGAGGGCACCAAAGGAAGACTAGAGACCAAAGATTCAAAGAGACCATGAATGTGAGAAAGAAGCTACAAACTAGTTGTTCAGAAGACTGAAAACAAACTGCTGGAGACCATGTAACAGGATGATTGGAAAATGAGGGACACTGACAGGCAATCAAGTTTGGACTATGTCCCACATAACTATTTTGTACATTTCCCAGCACTTAGTACAGTGTCTGGCACATAGGTAGTGCTTAACAGACATCATGAAAAAAAATTCACAAAGTATATTTATCACCAAATAATCTTAATTGGGGACAAACTATCTAGTGAATGTTCAATTATTCAAGGTGGATTGGGTATAGCCGGTTTTCAAATTATCATAAACTACAACATGCACATTCCTATCGACTTTGACCCCATGTTTCAACCTGACAAATCTGAAGTAGCTACTCCCAATTTTCCACTGCAGAGTTACCTCCCCTCAATTTTGCCTTGCCAATTATTTTGACCTATCTTTGCCACTGCCCAATCTAGACCAGATTAATTCTCACTTCTTAGAGGAAATCTAAAGGTTTTACAGGACGAGCACCATCCAGGTATTAGTCTGTTCAATTTTGGTTGACACCAATGATTGATGGCATTAAGGACTATGACGATATAATAACAATCGCAGTATTACATGTTTCTATATACAAAGTCCGCATCTCTCAGAATTCACTCGGCTGGGAGAAATTTATTCATTCATTCATTCATTCAATCGTATTTATTGAGTGATTACTGTGTGCAGAACGCTGTATTAAGCTCTTGGGAAGTACAAGTTGGATTTATGGGACCCTGAAACAGAATAAACTAGCAATTACCATCACAGGCTTAGAAATGTGAGTTTTATTTGATTCAGGTGAACAATAAACCTGGATTTCAGGGCTGGATGTGGGGCATTTTTGAACTTTTGTCTCTTGAGAGCCCTGCATAACTCTGTTTATTAAGAGAGCACTGTTAAGTTCAACTCTGTTGAATTCTGTTTATTAAGAGAGCAAACTGAAACCTTTGTGATCATAAATGTTAACCTACAGAGCTCAATCCTACAGCCATTGTAATCTGAGAACTACTGCTGATTTGTATATCTATTTTGCTTATAAAGTACTAAAATCAATCAATGATTTTTGTTAATCAAGTACTGTGGGCAGGGCACTGTACTAAAGAGTTGGGGAACTACAATCCAGTAGACCTGGAAAACACGATCCCTGCCTTCAAAGAGTTTACAATTTACAGAAAAGTCAGTCTGCCCTTAATCAACTAAAGAAAGTTCAGTAGTGAATGAACAGCTAATATTAAGTATAATATTCAGAAATAAATATTCTACCATGCCCACCAAATTCTGAGACTCTAAATGTTGCCAACTTGTACTTCCCAAGCGTTTAGTACAGGGCTCTGCACACAATAAGCACTCAATAAATATGATTGAATGAATTAATTAATTTCACACAATCATCAAACATTTGAAAACAGAGATAAAAATATTAACATCATAAAAAAAATCCCACCAGGGATTCAGTTTTGTAATCTAAATGATAATTCTAACATGAATACAATTAAGACTTCTAGACTGTGAGCCCGTTGTTGGGTAGGGACTGTCTCTATATGTTGCCGACTTTTATTTCCCAAGAGTTTAGTACAGTGCTTTGCACATAGTAAGTGCTCAATAACTACGATTTAATGAATGAATTAAGAATTCCAAGAGTTATCTTCCTGGCTTAAATTCAGGAAACAATTTAGATGACGTTCACCTTTTACATGATCAGACTCTGGAGGCAACGCTTCGGAAAAATAGAAATCCCTAAAAGTTTGGGTAAACATATTTTACACTTAATTTCCAAAGTGTACAATTGAAAATTCAATAATTTCACAACATCTTCTAAGTGTAAAAAATCCAAGCATCTCATGGGCAAGATTTATCCAAAGGAAGCTTTCCATATTTCTATAAAAAAAGGCAAAAAAGAATAATGAGCTATCCCATTGCTTCCTTTGTTGTAAGCAATAATCTGGGGACCACCTCTCAGGGGTCGCCCCAAAATTTCAAAGAGGCCATATCATCCAGAACCTGAGTCTTTCAAATCAAGCAGGGAAGAACAATCCTTCTTCAAGAGGCAGGTAAATTTCTTAGTAAAGCGTTCACCATGTATTATCAAATAGTGCTGAAAGGCCACCCATCTGGTAGATTTGGCTTCTAATCCTGGATCTCTCACTTTCCCTCTTTCCTCTTTCCCATTTATGAAAGGAGCATACTACTTTTTAACTCTTTAGAATCTCACACTGATGTTGGGAGGATAGATGAGACAATGCCAGTAAGCTCTGATAGGCTGCAGACACGCTGTGGGCAGGACACCTGCCTTCCAAATCTGTTATATTGTACTCTTCCAATCTTTTAGTACAGTTCTCAGCCTTAGTAAGCATTCAATAAATATGATAAATTGAATAGAGGCAGTATTAGCAACAGAAGCAGTGTAACTTACTGGAAAGGGCATGGGTTTGGAAGTCAGAGGACTTGGGTTCTAATCCTGAGTCCACCACTTGTCTGCTGTGTGACCTTGGACAAGCCAATTAACTTCTCTGTGCCTCAGTTACCTCATCTGTAAAATGGGGACAAACTGATTATCTTGTAACTACCTCAGTGCTTAGAACAGTGCTTGGTACATAGTAGGTGCTTAACAAAAACCATTATTATTATTATTGTTATTATTATTATTATTATTTGATGCATTCCATCTTTGAGCAATTCACTGTTGTAGATACTGTATGTGGTATTATAAAGGAATGATAAAATGTACTTCTTGCTTTCCAGGACCTTTCAAACTAGTGAGGGTGATGGGTCCAATAGAAAAGTATGAACATCTTGCAGCACTAGATAAAATGAGCCAGGTGCTTAAAATAGCATATGCAACTAACAGGAATGCCCAAGAATGCAACTACATCTGAAGATAGTTGAGTGGAGAGTGTGGGAAGAGGTACTGAGGGAAGAGCTTGTGCAGGGGTTGGAATATGTAGGGTTTTAAAAAGTGGCAGAAGGCTGGTTTGGGAAAAAATGTTCCTTTGTGGGCAAATAACCTGGGGATGGGTGGGGCAATTAATAGGTTTCCTTGGGTTGAGGGAAGAGAATGACTTGGGAGAAAGACAGGTGGCAGTGAGCTGAGAAAACATTTCATTTGATATTATTGGCAATAAATGTCCCTGCAGAGTTCCAAGGAATGGAGTGCCACGATCCGATGTATTGAAGAGAAGTGTCTTGCTGTTCTGTGTAATGTATCCTTGGACTAGGGACAGGGAGACAACAGGGAGCCAAGGATAAAGCTATTAAAGTGATACTGTTCCTGGATGATAAGGGCTCTTTCTGGGGCAAAGGAATGGCAAGAATGGGTTAAATATGTGGATATATTATTCCCAAATCTACTTTATGGTCAGTATGTTAAGTGAACATTCATTCATTCAATTGTATTTATTGAGTGCTTATTGTGTGCGGGGCACAGTACTAAGTGCTTGGGAAGTACAGATCGGCATCATAGAGAGACGGTCCCTACCCAATAATGGGCTCACAGTCTAGAAACCGGTCAGATAGCGTGTAGAGGAGAAGGGGGTGGTCCACAGTGTCAAAGACAGCTGAGAGGTCGAGGAGGATTAGGACAGGGTATGAGCCGTTGGATTTGGCAAGCAGGACGTCATTGGTGACCTTTGAGAGGGCAGTTTCCGTGGAATGAAGGGGACGGAAGCCAGACTGGAGGGGGTCGAGGAGAGAGTTGATGTAGAGGAATTCGAGGCAGCGAGTGTAGACAACTCGTTCAAGGAGTGTGGAAAGGAACGGTAGGAGGGATATGGGGCGATAACTAGAAGGTGAGGTGGGATCAAGAGAGGGGTTTTTGAGGATGGGAGAGACATGGGCATGTTTGAAGGCAGAGAGGAAGGAACCAGTGCAGAGTGAGTGGTTGAAGATGGAAGTTAAGGAGGGGAGAAGGGATGGAGCAAGAGATTTCATGAGATGAGAGAAAATGGGGTCAGAAGCACAGGTGGCCGGAGTAGCACTTGAAAGGAGGGAGGAGAGCTCCTCTGAGGATACTGCTGCGAAGGATGGGAGAGTAGCAGAGAGTGTTGAGAGCCAGGGGGTTGGAGAAGCGGGGGAAGAGACTTTGGGGAGGTCGGACCTGATGGATTTAATTTTGTTAATGAAGTAGGAAGCCAGATCGTTGGGGGTGAGGGAAGGAGGAGGGGGAGGAAACGGAGCCCTGAAAAGGGAGTTGAATGTACGGAAGAGCTGGCGGGGGTGATGGGCATGGGTGTCAATAAAGGAGGAGAAATAGTTTTGTCTGGCAGAGGAGAGGGCTGAGTTAAGGCAGGAAAGGATAAACTTGAAGTGAACGAGGTTGGCATGGTGTTTAGACTTTCGCCAGCAGCGTTCGGCAGCTCGAGTATAAGACCGAAGGATGCGGACAGTGGCAGTGATCCAGGGCTTTGGGTTAGTGGTGCGAGAGCGGCGAAGGGAAAGGGGAGCGAGTGAGTCAAGCTGAGTAGAAAGGGTAGAGTTGAGAGCAGTAATCTGATCATCAAGACTGGGTAGAGAGGAGAGGGCAGGGAGGTGGGGTGTGAGGCGCTCTGAAAGATGGGTGGGATCCAGAGAGCGGAGATCTCTGTGAGGGAGTAATACGGATTTACAGGGGAAAGGAGTGTGAGTGAGGATGCAGGTGAGAAGATTATGATCAGAGAGAGGGATTTAAGAGTTGGTGAGGGTGGACACAGTGCAGCGGTAGGAGATGATGAGGTCGAGGGTATGACCAAGTTGGTGAGTGGGTGAGGTGGGGTGGAGGAAGAGGTTGGCAGCGTCAAGGATAGATAGAAGGCGGGCGGCAGAGGAGTCGTTAGGGATATCCATGTGGATATTGAAGTCTCCGAGGATCAGAGTGGGCATGGAGAAGGAGAGAAGGAATGTGAGGAAGGGGTCAAAGTCGTTAAAGAAGTTGGAAGTGGGGCCGGGAGGGTGGTAGATGACGGCTACAAGAATCTGGAGGGGGTGGTAGAGGCGAATAATGTGGGCTTCCAAAGAAGGGAAGGAAAGGGAAGGGGGAGGAGGGATAGTGCGAAAGCGACATTGGGGGGCGAGAAGGAAATGGACACCTCCTCCTTTTCCGGTGAGTCTTGGGGAGTGGGAGAAGAAGAGGCCTGCACTGCAGAGAGCAGCAGAAGAGACCGTGTCGTCCGGAGACAGCCATGTTTCAGTTAGGGCGAGGAGGAGTAGAGAACTGGAAAGGAAAAGGTCCAGGATGAAAGGGATCTTACTTAAAACGGAGCGGGGGTTCCAGAGGCCACACTTGGCAGCAGCTGTCGGGGGTGGGGGGGGAAGGGTGAGACTGGTGGGGAGGGTTTGGATTGGGATGAGTTGGTGGAGACCTGGGCGGGGAGAGTGGGAAGGGGGGTGGATATGGGAAAAGAGAACTGGGATGGGGTGGGGGCGGGGAGAAGGGGAGGGAGGGCCCAGGAGGGAGAAGCGGAGGACTGGCGCTGGTACAGAGGAATCCTTGGTAGGGGGTGAGGGGGCGTGGTCTTGGTGGGTGAGAGGGAGGGAAAAAGCTGAGTGGGAGAGGGGAAGGGGAAGGTGAGGAATGGGAATGGCAGTTGGGAGCAAGGGAACTGAAAGTTCATGGTGAGGTCAGCAGGGCGAGTGACAGTACGGCGGGAGGTTAACAATTGAGACGCAGAAGCAATAAAGCAGTAGCAATGATATAAATAGGGGATTGCATCACAAGGTGCAGTGAAACAATCAATATGCTATGGCAATAATAAAATTGGTAGATAATGATGTCACAGAGAGCAGATACAAACTATTAAGTGCTGGAGTAGGGTGGGCCAGTTAAGGGGGGTCAGGGAGCAGAGATACCTGGGGAGAGGAGCGAACAGTCAACTAGCATGGGAGGGCTGAGGAGGTGCGAATGAGGTTGTCGTTAATGTAACATGGTGCTAACAAGGGCTTTTTACCTGGGGGCGGGGGGAGAGTCAGTCAGGACCGGACCGGGAAGGGGGGGATGAGGGGCACTTTAAGGAAGGTCGCCTAAGTGTGTGGGGGGGGGAGGTGGAGGCAGGGGGGCGTCCGTGGGGGCGCTGTGATGGCGGGCGTGCGGGCGGGCCTCTCGGGAACGGAGTCCCGGGCGTCTATGACGGCACTCTGAGGAGAGGATCCTTCCGGGAGCAGCAAGGCCGCGCAGTGTGATGGCGGGCAGGCGGGCCTCTCGGGAACGGAGTCCCGGGCGTCTATCTGACCTGGGCTTCACAGACTCCGTCCTCTCCTGGTTCTGCTCTTATCTCTCCGGTCGTTCTTTCTCAGTCTCTTTTGCAGGCTCCTCCTCCCCCTCCCATCCTCTTACTGTGGGGGTTCCCCAAGGTTCATTGCTTGGTCCCCTTCTGTTCTCAATCTACACGCACTCCCTTGGTGACCTCATTCACTCCCACGGCTTCAACTATCATCTCTACGCTGATGACACCCAGATCTACATCTCTGCCCCTGCTCTCTCCCCCTCTCTCCAGGCTTGCATCTCCTCCTGCCTTCAGGACATCTCCATCTGGATGTCTGCCTGCCACCTAAAGCTCAACATGTCGAAGACTGAACTCCTTGTTTTTCCTCCCAAACCTTGTCCTCTCCCTGACTTTCCCATCTCTGTTGACGGCACTACCATCCTTCCCGTCTCACAAGCCCGCAATCTTGGTGTCATCCTCGACTCCGCTCTCTCATTCACCCCTCACATCCAAGCCGTCACCAAAACCTGCCGGTCTCAGCTCCGCAACATTGCCAAGATCCACCCTTTCCTCTCCATCCATACCGCTACCCTGCTCGTTCAAGCCCGCATCCTATCCCGTCTGGACTACTGCACCAGCCTTCTCTCTGATCTCCCGTCCTCGTGTCTCTCCCCACTTCAATCCATACTTCATGCTCCTGCCCGTATTATCTTTGTCCAGAAACGCTCTGGGCATATTACTCCCCTCCTCAAAAATCTCCAGTGGCTACCAATCAATCTGCGCATCAGGCAGAAACTCCTCACCCTGGGCTTCAAGGCTCTCCATCACCTCGCCCCCTCCTACCTCACCTCCCTTCTCTCCTTCTACAGTCCAGCCCGCACCCTCCGCTCTTCCGCCGCCAATATCCTCACCGTACCTCGCTCTCGCCTGTCCCGCCATCGACCCCCGGCCCATGTCATTCCCCGGGCCTGGAATGCCCTCCCTCTGCCCATCAGCCAAGCTAGCTCTCTTCCTCCCTTCAAGGCCCTGCTGAGAGCTCACCTCCTCCAGGAGGCCTTCCCAGACTGAGCCCCTTCCTTCCTCTCCCCCCCGTCCCCCTCTCCATCCCCCCATCTTACCTCCTTCCCTTCCCCACAGCACCTGTATATATGTATATATGTTTGTACATATTCATTACTCTATTTATTTATTTATTTATTTATTTATTTATTTATTTATTTATTTATTTATTTATTTTACTTGTACATATCTATCCTATTTATTTTATTTTGTTAGCATGTTTGGTTTTATTCTCTGTCTCCCCCTTTTAGACTGTGAGTCCACTGTTGGGTAGGGACTGTCTCTGTATGTTGCCTATTTGTACTTCCCAAGCGCTTAGTACAGTGCTCTTCACATAGTAAGCGCTCAATAAATACGATTGATTGATTGATTGATTGATAGAAACAGAAAAAAGTCCAGAACACAAAACATTCTAATACTTTTGGATAATACTTCAATTTTAGGGGGTTAGATAAAACTACATAGGTCGTTTAGTTAGACTGCCACTCAATTGGCCACTTTCAACTGGCCATTTTCAAAATAAAGAAGGAAAAGTAGAGAAGGATTTCCAGGTTTTTGAAAAGGCAAAAACCAACGATTTTTCTTTTTGGAACCCATTTCACAAAGCTTAAATCATGGCACTACTTCCCAAAGAATGAGCCTTGAGAGAGAAAAGAGATAAGGAAAAGGGGGTCGATATGTGACAATGTGATCACAGGATGGCTGGGGGAAGAGGAGGAGAAGGGAAACAAGACAGGGAACCAATTTCAGGATCCTTCATTTTGGTAAGAAGCCCATGTTTTCTTATGGATTTTTTTTCGTGAAACTTAAAACTCTGTCATTTTTAGGCACAGGAGCACCCAGACTATATGTATGTGTCTGTGTGTTTGTGTATAGGCAAGCTTTTATATGTGGTATAGGGGTGTGTGTGTGTGTTTGTGTGTGTGTGTGTGTCTGTGTCTGTGCCTGTGTATGTGTGTCTGTGTGTGTGTGTCTGTGTGTGTAATGGAGAGTTGAGGAGATTTCTATGTGTGAGTCATGCATTGAGGTATCTTGTTCCCTGTCGACAAGCTGTGGTAGTAAGTGCTAAACAAATACCATTATTATTGTCCAGTCCTATGAAGGTGACAAGATGTGGTGGGAAAAATGTGAGTTCACTCATGCTAAACATTATTAGCAAATGATGAAAAAATAAAACACTTTCTTATCATTCCTTTACAGAATTTGCATTATTTGCTACCGATAGCACTTCCCCAGTTTCTTGAAATTATTTCTAACCATAGAAAATCTAGACACTACATATTTCACATTGCAATCATTTCGCTCATACAATATACAATTGTCAGTAAAGAGAATGTACCCACATAGACAGAGACCACATTCGCTAATGATGCATTAATTTGTCTGTGGTCACACTCAGTCTGGAGTGTACTTTCAGTAAACAATTCGTCGACTCTTTTAACATGAGCCACACAGATGCCATTCTTGGCCATCTCCTCTGTTAGGAACATAGCGAAAGTCTTCCCTCGAATGTCACTGACGACCAGTAGACCGATCCAGACACAATGAAAATGTTTCATAAGATGGATCACCCCCAAGGGCAGATCTGAGGAACACTCAGAGATCTGATAAAGAGATGATAATCAGGACTTATCTCTGAGATCTGGGTCCTTTGGGCCATAGGAAATCTACAGGAGAGACAGAGCCAGGGAAGGGGGGACTCTGGAGTGGAGATATGGACAGGCAGACAGCATCATTCCGTGTTCCTGAATCGATCAATCAATCCATGGTATTTGATTAGCGCTTACTAGGTGTAGAGCCCTGTACAACACTCTTGGGGGAGTACAGCAGAGGTGGGAGACAGGTTCCTGTTCACAGGAGGCTTATAGTCTACAGTGAGTCTGCCTACACCATTCTGAGCAAAGACACCAATACATTTTATTGATTCTGACTCCTTAAGAGGATTTCCTGGCCTTGGAATGTCCATGGGATAGTGCTCAGTGCAGTGGTTGGCACATGGTAAGTGTTAAAGAAATAAAATAAAACAGCAACAGTGAGAGTTGCAGCAGACTAATGCTTCTCTGCCCCTTGTGGTCAGGATTCCTCACCTGGGAGAGCTTATAGAGTCCCAGAAGTGCAGATCCTGTCGTGGACACTGCTGATGACATCCCTCCTATGATAGCCAATAGCTTGTCCCGCTGCTCTGACTCACAGCTGTAGTTGTAAACCCTCCCGGATCTCCTCGAGAGCAGAGCCATAGAGCTCTAGGCCACCATCGGTCACAGGAAGTGGAAACTGAAGAGGTAGAAGCCCAGAGAAATATTGAGTAACCGGCTGGGGTCCTTGTTGATCTCCTCAACAGCAAACACCAGGGCTATGAGATGCTGGTAGTGTTTTGTGAAGTATCGGTAATTGGGAATCAATCAATCGTATTTATTGAGCGCTTATTGTGTGCAGAGCACTGTACTAAGCGCTTGGGAAGTACACGTTGGCAACATATAGAGACGGTCCCTACCCAAGACTGGGCTCACAGTCTAGAAGAACAAAACAGAGAACAAAGAACACAGAGAACAAAACAAAACATATTAACAAAATAAAATAAGTAGAATAGATATGTACAAGTAAAATAGGATGAGAGATGGCACTGAAGTGTCGGGGTATAGTGGAAAGAGCACACACCTCGTGGTTGAGGAACTCTGGGCCTCAGTTATTCCATCTGTGAAATGGGGATGGAGACTGTGATCCCCATGTGAGACAGGGACTATAGTCAATCGTATTTATTGAGCGCTTACTGTGTGCAGAGCACCAGATAAGCTCATATATATCTCTGGGCTTTCTACAGTGCCTGGCACCTAGGAAGTGCTTAACAAATACCACTGGGGTAAACAAAACGGGTGTTGAACTGTCGAGCAGCAGTGGGACAGGGATGGGAAGGAGAAAGCCCCCTGGTGCTACAGACAAAGTGGGAAGTGAGTTCAAACCTTCTCTGTATCTCTCTCGGGGAAAGCCGCAAGGCCAAACCACATTCGCCAAACTAGCTCTCTTCCTCCCTTCAAAGTCCTACTGAGAGCTCACCTCCTCCAAGAGTCCTTTCCAGACTGAGCCCCCTTTTTCCTCTCTTCCTCCCCTCCCCATCGCCCCCCCATCCTACCTAGTTGGGTGAGTCAATCAGAGATTTTGATTTAGCACTTTCTGTATGCAGAGCACCGTACTAAGCACTTGAGAGAAGGCAATATATACCAATCCGAATGGAACAGGTTGTGGGTGTGGTCTCGTGTCTGCTTGATGCAAAAAGTGACCTTAGGAAGAAATGCAGTCAGGGAAAGCAGCAGGAAGAAGATCGACACAACAACATCGCTAAGATCCGCCCTTTCTTCTCCATCCAAAGCACTAACTTTCTGGTTCAATCTCTCATCCTATCCCGACTGGATTACTACATCAGCCTCCTTTCTGATTTCCCATCTTCCTGTCTCTACCCGCTTCAGTCTATACTTCACTCTGCTGCCCGGATTATCTTTGTATAGAAACACTTTGGGCATGTCACTCCCCTCCGCAAAAATATTCAAGTGGTTGCCTGTCAACCTACGAATCAAGGAAAAACTCCTGATTCTCGGCTTCAAGTCTCACCTCGCCCACTCCTACCTCACTTCCCTTCTCTCCTTCTACAGCCCAGCCCGCACCCTCTGCTCTTATGCCATTAACCTCCTCACTGTGCCTCGTTCTCACCTGTCCCTCCATCGACCCGTGGCCCACGTCCTTTCCCTGGCCTGGAATGCCATCCCTCCACACATTCGCCAAACTAGCTCTCTTCCTCACTTCAAAGTCCTACTGAGAGCTCACCTCCTCCAAGAGTCCTTCCCAGACTGAGCCTCATTTTTCCTCTCCTCCTGCCCTCCCCATCGCCCCCCCATCCTACCTCCTTCCCCTCCCCACAGCACTTGTGTATATTTGTACATATTTATTACTTTATTTATTTTACTTGTACATAGCATATGCATATAGCTATAATTCTATTTATTCTGATGGGTTTGATACCTATCTACTTGTTTTGCTTTGTTGTGTGTCTCCCCTTTCTAGACTGTGAGCCCGTTGCTGGGTAGGGACCGTCTCTTTATGTTGCCAACTTGTACTTCCCAAGCGCTTAGTACAGTGTTCTGCACACAATAAGTGTTCAATAAATACGATTGAATGAATGAATTAATTAATTAATGAAAACAAATGAGGGAATTCATAGTTCTGAAATCGTTCTGACTGCAGCAAATTCTCTGGACTCGTTGAGTCCTCTGAACTATGAGGAGCTCCTTGTGGGTACAGAACGTTTTTCCAAACTCTGATATATTGTATTTTCCCATCACTTATACGTGGTAATCAATCAATCGATAAATCAATGGTATTTATTGAGGGCTTGCTATATGCAGAGCACTAAACTAAGCGCTTAGTACTAGGTGCCCAGGGCAGGGAAAGTATCCACCACTTTGATTATTATTTGATTAGCACTTCAGTGCCCTGCCACACAGTAAGGCCTCAATAACCACCAGTGATTGATTGGAGTTCCCTGAATAGCTATATATGGCCCTTGCCTATAGACGTTAATGTCATCCGTGCCCCAGTACTCGTGCCCACAGCCCTTCCTTTCTCCCCCATCCAATGGTGCCGCCACCCCCTCTGCTCTCTTCCTACCTACATCCTGGGTAACGCAAACACTTACTCTATGGATTCTGGAAAGACAAGTGGCCGTTCCATGAAGTTCTCAAAGGAACAAAAGTGACTCATAATCACATCCAGAGAGACGAGTCCTCCAATCACCACATCTTCATCCTTGTAGAAGCCGCTGGAATGATTTCTCTCCAAGGTGCAAGGAGGGTTGACCATCCCACACTGGACACCACTGAGCTAGGAGAATAGGATAGTCCACAGAAGACTAAGCCTCATGGCCACAGCCCTAAAACACAAAGGGAAAACTACTCACTGGAGGGACAGTTTGATCCAGAGGCTGACAGGTTGAGATTAGAGAGTTATTCAGCATTTCAGGCTCCCCTGAGGATTCATTCCACACACTGGTGCAGTGCCTGGATGGAGATGGACCTCAATCCAGGACTGCAGTGGGAGTGGATCGGGGTGGGGGGGGATATTTATAGGGGTACCTTTACCTGATGGAACAGTTACTGGTTCCACCTGATGATCTTTGATTTCGGTGGCTTAAGTGACTTGGGGCTCCTCTTCCTCCTTGCTCTCCTGGTCCCTGCCTTCCTCCCAGAGAGGCCATGATCACAATCACTGAGAAATACCAGCCTGCATACTCATACTCATACTGCATACTCATAACTGGACAAACAAGAGCTGAAAACGTGTCTCCCAAATCTGTTGCCTTGTACTCTCCCAAGTACTTAGTATAGAATAAACATTCGATAAATACCATTGATTAATCCTCTAGACCATAAACTCTTTGTGGGCAGGAAACACATCTACCAACTCTGTTGTATAGTTCTCACCCAGGTGCTTAGTAACAATAATAATAATGATGATGGCATTTATTAAGCGCTTACTATGTGCAAAGCACTGTTCTAAGTGCTGGGGAGGTTACAAGGTGTACATATTGTCCCACAGGGGGCTCACAGTCTTAATCCCCATTTTACAGATGAGACTACTGAGGCCCAGAGAAGGTAAGTGACGTGCCTAACGTCACACAGCTGACAACTGGAAGAGCCGGGATATAAACCCATGACCTCTGACTCCAAAGCCTGGGATCTTTCCACTGAGCCACGCTGTTTCTCATGTACAGTGCTCATCACATAATCAATAAAGACCGCTGGTTGATAGTGGGCAGGGAACATGTCTGTCAACTCTGTTGCATTGTATTCTCCCAGGTGCTTAATGCAGTGCTCTGCACACAGTGAGGGCTCAATACTATGGATTGGTCGTGGGCAGGGAACCGGCCTGCCAACTATTTTATATTGTACTCTCCCCAGTGCTTATTGCAGAGTTCTGCACCCTGTAAGTACTCCATAAACACCATGGATTGATTGTGGGCAGGGAACTTATCTACCTAGACTATTGCATTGGACTCTCCCACATGCTTAGTACAGTGCTCTCCACAGATTTACTTCTCAATAAATACCATTGATTGAATGATATGTAGAACATCCAGAAGGAGCCTAAGACACTGGGACTTCAGTGGAAGCAGGTCTCTAAAAGGAGCCAGGAACTTTCTCAAACACAAAACAACAAAGTGTCTTCAGGCTGCGTGTCCCTTTGACAATAAATTCTTGTGCTTTCTGGAGAATTTCCAGTGTCAGAGACAGAGAAGAATGGCGCAGTGGAATGAGCATGAACCCGTTAATCAGAGAAACTAATAGTAATAGTTAACTTGTAACTATCCCAGCCCTTAGAACGATGTTCAACGCATCTTAAGCGCTTAACCAATAGCATGAAAAAGAGGGATATAAGGAAGGTTCTGAGCAGATGTGGGGAGGGATTTCAAGGCAGGTGAAACAGGAAACAGGAGCTTTGAGAAGGAGGTGTAGAGGGTGAGCTTCTGATGAATGAAGAGTACAAGCTGTAGACTTTGAATTTTTTTATTTTTGGATTGTGTATCCCACCTGTGTACCCAGTGTTAGCATAGTTTTCTGCACGGGATGCACTTAATAAACATTACAGCTACTACTACTACTGGAAGCAGTGTTGCCTAATGGCGAGAGCACGGTTTGGGAGTCAGAGGATGTGGGTTCTAATCCACTTGTCTGCAATGTGACCATGGGCAAGCCATTTCACATCACTTCACTTCACTTCTCTGTACCTCAGTTACCTTATCTGTAAAATTGGGGATCAAGACGGTGAGCCTTATGTGGGACAGGGTCTGTGTCCATCTACTTTACATCTACCCCAGTGCTTAGAACAGAGCTTGGCATATTAGCACTTAGCAAATATCATATTACTACTACTATTACTATTACTACTGCTACTGCAATGACTACTACTATCACTACTAACACTACTATTAAATCATATTTATTGAGCACTTACTGTGTGCAGAGCACTGTACTAATCACTTGGGAGAGTATAAGACAACAATGAACATACATATTCCCTGCCCACAACGAGTTTACAGTCTAGAAGACTAGCTTACAATCTAGAGGATGAGCTTACTCTATTACCAGTACTACTATTCCTACTACTACCACTACTCTGACCATTCCACTTTCTGATCCAGTCATTCAAACAGGGAACTCCCTATCTGCCCTTCCTCCTACCCCATTTTACATCTTAAGTAGGACTTATTAACTGAAAGACAATTGTTACAGTCTTTGCCCCACCAACACATTGGAGACTGTAGTGTCCAAGGTGCCAGGAAGCCTATCTGATTTGACTGTGTAATTTTTTGAAAGCTTGGAAGAATACCTTGGTACTATTATCTTTTAATTCTTCAGAAGAGGTCTCGAGTGTCCTCATCGTTGCCGTCACTACCCTCTACGTGGTACATCTACACCTCCATGTATTTCTTCCTCACGCCCCCCTCCAGTCTGGCTTCCGTCCCCTACATTCCACGGAAACTGCCCTCTCAAAGGTCACCAATGGCCTCCTGCTCCGGGCAGCAGCATGAAGTATGGATTGAAGTGGAGAGAGACACGAGGATGGGAGATCAGAGAGAAGGCTGATGCAGTAGTCCAGACGAGATAGGATGAGAGCTTGAATGAGCAGGGTAGCGGTTGGGATGGAGAGGAAAGGGCGGATCTTGGCAATGTTGCGGAGCTGAGACCGGCAGGTTTTGGTCACGGCTTGGATGTGAGGGGTGAATGAGAGAGCGGAGTCGAGGATGACACCAAGGTTGCGGGCTTGTGAGACGGGAAGGATGGTAGTGCCGTCAAGATGGGAAAGTCAGGGAGAGGGCAAGGTTTGGGAGGGAAGACAAGGAGTTCAGTCTTTGACATGTTGACCTTTAGGTGGCGGGCAGACATCCAAATGGAGATGTCCTGAAGGCAGGAGGAGATGCGAGCCTGGAGAGAGGGGGAGAGAGCAGGGGCAGAGATGTAGATCTGGGTGTTATCAGCATAGAGATGATAGTTGAAGACGTGGGAGCGAATGAGGTCACCAAGGGAGTGCGTGTAGATCAAGAACAGAAGGGGACCAAGCATTGAACCTATGGGAACCCCCACAGTAAGAGGATGGGAGGGGGAGGAGGAACCTGCAAAAGAGACTGAGAAAGAACGACCGGAGAGGTAAGAGGAGAACCAGGAGAGGACGGAGTCTGTGAAGCCAAGGTCAGATAACGTATTGAGAAGAAGGGGGTGGTCCGCAGTGTCAAAGGCAGCTGAGAGGTCGAGGAGGATTAGGACAGAGTATGTGCCGTTGGATTTGGCAAGCAGGAGGTCATTGGTGACCTTTGAGAGGGCAGTTTCCGTGGAATGTAGGGGACGGATCTCTCCAGGGCTGTCTCGGAGGGTTCAATTAGAAAGCGATAATGAAGAGGAGACTTCTAGGCTCATTCTAGTCCCAGGATTTGTAAATCAGGGAAGGAAGCCAGAGACTTCCAAGTATAGGGTCCGAGTGAATGAATGTTAAGTGATCCGCTCAGCTACACACATCCTAATCACCCCCTGAGGGAGAGGAGAAAGGAGGGAGGAAGTTTGCCTAGCCTTGTTTTCTCGGAGAGTGGCTGCAGGCAAGTTAGCTGTTCATCACCTGGAACGTCAGAGATGGGTATTATTATTATTATGGTATTTGTTAAGCACTTACTAAGTGCCAGGCACTGTACTAAGCACTAGGGTGGATACAAGATAATTGGGTTGAACACAGCCCACGTGGGGCTCACAGTCTCAATCCCCATTTTACAGATGAGGTAGCTGAGGCATGGAAAAGGAAATGACTTGCCCAAGGTCACACAGTAGACAAGCGCTTGGCACATACTAGACACTTAACAAATACCATTATTATTATTATTATTATAACACTGATCGTGATCATCTGCCACCCATAGAGGAGGATGTGGAGAAGTGAGAAGCAGCGTGGCTCAGTGGAAAGAGCACGAGCTTTGGAGTCAGAGGTCATGGGTTCAAATCCCCGCTCCACCAATTGTCAGCTGTGTGACTTTGGGCAAGTCACTTAACTTCTCTGTGCCTCAGTTACCTCATCGGTAAAATGGGGATTAAAACTGTGAGCCCCTCGTGGGACAACCTGATCACCTTGTAACCTTCCCAGCATTTAGAATAGTGCTTTGCACATAGTCAGGGCTTAACAAATACCATTATTATCATTAGTATTATTATTATTGAGTGGTGGAGCTGGGATTAGAACCCAGGTCCTTCTTATTACCAGGCCGGTGTTCTATCCAATGAGTTCCTGGGAGAACTGGAGAAAGAGTTCTTAAAAATAGTTCACCAGGGAGCACTGGAGAAAGAATGGCGGGCATCCCCAAGTTGGAAAATCATGATATTTATTGAGCACTTACTGTGGGCAGAGCCCTGAACTAAGCACTTGAAAGAACACAATAGAGTTTGTACATGTGTACATATGTTCCCTGTCCACAAAGAGCTTACAGTCTAGAGGAATCCGATTGGACACAGCCTCTGTCCCACAGTCTAAATAGGCGAGGGAACAAGTATTGAGTCCCCATGTTTCAGTTGAGGGAACAGAAACAGAGAAGTTAAATGAATTGCTCAAGGTCACACTGCAAGCGATTGACAGAGCTGGAATTAAAACTCAGGTCCTCTGATCCCCAGGCCCCTGCTCTTTCCATGAGGGCATGCTGCTTTGTTGATGAAATTTTGGAAATGAATGGGAAGTGTTTTCTAGATTGTAAGCTTGTTGTTGGCAGAGAACGTGTCTACAAACTCTGATTGTATTGTCCCAAGTGCTTAGCACATACAGTTCTCTGCCCACAGTAAGTGCTCAATAAGCACCATTGATTGTTATCTAGGGCGGAGGAATTTCTCAGAAGAAATGAACACCTTGATCCTCAGGAGCCCTTGACTTCCTAGTCTAAGGCAAATAAACACCAACTGTAGAATCCTCCTGATTGACCTCAAAAACTTCCCTACTTTGGCAGTAATTAGTCAATGGTATTAACATTGGAGAAGCTGGATTCTGGCTCCATAACATCATAAAAAAGCGACCAGTGACACATCCTGCCTCTGGCCTGGAACGTCCCTCCTTTTCATATACCCGACAGATGATTACTCCCCTCACTTTCAAAGAATTATTGAAGGCACATCTTCTCCAAGAGGACTTTCCCAACTAGGCCCTCATTTCCTCTTCTCCCTCTCCCTTCTGTGTCATCTTTGCACTTGGATTGGCACCCCTCTCTCAGCCCCACATAACTTATCTACCTATCCATAATGTATTCATTTACATAAATGTCTGTCTCCTCCTCTAGATTGATGTGTGCTCATTGTGGGCAGGGATCATATCTACCAACTCTATTGTATCATACTTTTCCAATGCTAGGTACAGTGAGCTGCACACAGTAAGTGCTCGATAAATACCACTGATTGATTAATTGTCTCTCCCCCTCTAAACCACAAGTTTATTGTAGACAGGAAATGTGTCTACGAACTGCTGCATCGTACTACCCCGAGTACTTAGTACGGTGCTCTGCACAGAGTAAGTGCTCAATAAGTACTATTGATTGATAGGGCCACACAAGGGCAATGGAGACCTACTAACCTACCCAGCAACTACCAATAAGCTGTCAGTACCTTGTGGGCAGGGAAGGTGTCTACCGATTCTGTTGTATTTTATTCCAAGTTCTTAGTACAGTGTTCTTCACACATTTAGTGTTCAATTAAAACTATTGATTGATTGATCAATCTTTTCCTACCCATTCTTGTCAATGAGGACCAAGTTGAGATCCCTCCCCTGGAGCCTAAAGATTTCATCCTCAGAAGGGAGGCCTGTCACCTCCCTCCCATAATGCCTTGCTGATGACCAGTGAATCTGAAGTGTACCCACCCATTGACCAGAGTGGAAAGTAGCTTTGTAGCCTGCATTTCCTGGATCACCTAGAACTCCAGAGATTAGGCTTCTCATTCATTCACTCATTCAATCATATTTATTGAGCACTTACTGTGTGCAGAGCACTGTACTAAGTGCTTGGGAAGTGCAAGTCGGCAACATAAAGAGATGGTCCCAACCCAACAACGGGCTCACAGTCTAGAAGGGGGAGACAGACAACAAAACAAAACATGTAGACAGGTGTCAAAACCGTCAGAATAAATACAGTTATAGCTATATGCACAAAATAAAAAGAATAGTAAATATGTGCCAGTAAAATGCATAGAGTAATAAATCTGTACAAATCTATACAACTGCTGTGGGGAGGGGAAAGTAGGTGGGGGGGAGGGATGGGGAGGAGAAGTGGGAAAAGGGGGCTCAGTCTGAGAAGGCCTTCTGGAGGAGGTAAGCTCTCAGTGGGGCTTTGAAGGGAGGAAGAGAGCTAGTTTGGCGGATGTGTGGAGGGAGGGCATTCCAGGCCAGTGGTCGACGGCGGGACAGGCAAGAATGAGAAACAGTGAGGAGGTTAGCGGCAGAGGAGCAGAGGGTGCGGGCTGGGCTGTAGAAGAGAGAAGGGAGGAGAGGTAGCAGGGGGCGAGGTGATGGCAAGCCTTGAAGACAAGAGTGAGGAGTTTTTGCTTGATTCGTAGGTTGACAGGCAATTCCCGGGAAAAAGGCCTTTGTTATCACCGAGTTACTTAAACAACAACCTCATTCGTACCTACCCAGCCCACCCATGCTTTTTGGCTGTTCACTCCTCTCCACAGGCATCTCCGCTCCCATGACCCCCCCTTAACAGTTCCGCCCTACTCCAGAACTGCCATCCATAGGACTCCATTCTCCTCCACCTCCGAGACAACTTTGACAAGAGCCCCTGAATTCTGTTTGCCATTAACCTCTTTTACCTGATTTGACTGACCTATGGACAATTCATTTTTCTGCTGTGAGCATCATCCGCCCATTTTATAGTCGTTTCTGCACGTTGCCAACTTGTATTACCCAAGAGCTTAGTACAGTGCTCTGCACACAGTAAGCGCTCAACAAATGCGATTGAATGAATGAATGAATGTTAATTGTTAACTGCTGTCTGTGATGTCATCATCTGCTTATTTTTTGCCATCACATAGTAATTGTTGTCTGCTCTCTGTGATATCATCATCTGCTTATTTTATTATTGCCATAGCATGTTAATTGTTAACTACCCTCTGTGATGTCATCACCTACTTATATCATTGCTGCGGTATTATTGCTACTGCCTTTCAATTGTTAAACTCCTAGTGTGCTGTCATTTACCTTGCTGACCTCACCATGAACTATCAATTCCGCTGCTCCCAACTGCCCTTCCCATTCCTCATCTTCCCCTTCCCCTCTCCCACCCAGCACTTTGCCTCCCTTCCCCCCACCCCTCACCCTCACCCCCTTCCCAGGATCCCTCTGTAGCTGCGCCAACCCTCAACTCCTCCCACACAGACCCCTCCCTCCCCTACTTCACGCCCCCACCCCATCCCAGTTCTCCTTTCTCATTGCCACCCCTCTTCCCACTCTCCCCGCTCAGGCCCCCGCCAACTCATCCTAATCGAAACGCTCCCCACCCCTCGCACCCTTCCCTCTCCCTCCCCTCCCTCCACAGCTGCTGCCAAGTGTGGCCTTTGGAACCCCCGCTTTATTACAGGTAAGCTTCCTTTCATCCTGGACCTATTCCTTTCCAGATCTCTATTCTGCCTCTCCCTAACAGAATCGTGGCTGTCTCCAGACGACGCGGTCTGTTCTGCTGCTCTCTCCATTGGAGGCCTCTTCTTCTAGCACTCAAGGAGGAAGTGTCGGTTTCCTTCTCGCTCCACAATGTCGCTTTCGCACTATCCCTCCTCCCCTTTCCCTTTCCTTCCCCTCCTTTGAAGCCCACATTATTCTCCCATATCACCCCCTCCAGATACTTGTAGCCGTCATCTACCGCCCCCCGCCCCCGGCCCCACCTCCAATTTCATTAACGATTTTGACTCCTTTTTCACCTTCCTTCTCTCTTTTCCCATGCCCACTCTGATCCTCGGAGACTTCAACATCCACATGGATGTCCCTGGTGACTCCTCTGCCGCCCGCCTCCTAAATCTCCTTGACGCTGCCAACCTCCTGGTCCACCCCAACGCGCCCACTCACCAACATGGTCACACCCTCGGCCTCATCATCTCCTAAGGCTGCACTATCTCCACCCTCACCGACTCTGAAATCCCTCTCTCTGATCATCACCTTCGCACCTGCCTCCTCACTCACACTCCTCTCCCCTGTAAATCTATATTACTACCTCACAGACCTCCGTTCTCTCGACCCCATACATCTTTCTGAGCGCCTCACACCCCAACTCGCCGCCCTCTCCTCTCTACCCAATCTTGATGATCAGATTACTGTTCTCAACTCTATCCTCTCTATTCAGCCGACCTCGCTCACTCCCCTTTCCCCACGCCGCATTCGTACCACTAACCCACAGCCCCGGATCACTTCCACTGTCTGCCTCCTTCGGTCGCATGCTCGAGCTGCTGAACACTGCTGGCGAAAGTCTAAACACCATGCCAACCTTGTTCACTTCAAGGTTATCCTTCCCTGCTTAACTCTGCCCTCTCCTCTGTCAGACAAAACTATTTACCCTACTTTATTGACACCCATGCCCATCATCCCGTCAGGTCTTCCGTACACTTAACTCCCTTCTCAGGCCCCCTATTCCTCCCCTTCCTCCTTCCCTCACCCCCAACGATCTGGCCTCCTACGTCATTAGTAAAATTGACTCCATCAGGTCTGAGCTCCTCAAGGTCACTCCTCCTCCTTATCAACCCTGTCAAACCTCTTCGCTACTCTCCCATGCTTCCCAGCATTAACCTCAGATGAGATCTCCTCCCTTCTCTCAAGTGCTACTCCATCCACCTGTTTCAGACCCCATTCCCTCTCAATTTATGAAATCTCTAGCCCCTTCCCTCCTCCCCTTCTTAACTTCCATCTTCAACTGCTCACTCTCAACTGGTTCCTTCCCTTCTTCCTTCAAACATGCCCACGTCTCCCCATCCTAAAAAAACTCTCTCTTTATCCCACCTCTCCTTCTAGTTATCGCCCTATCTCACTCTTACCATTCCTTTCCAAACTCCTTGAACGAGTCGTCTATACCCGCTGCCTCGCATTCCTCAACGCCAACTCTGTCCTCGACCCCCTCCAATCTGGCTTTTGTCCCCTACACTCCACCGAAACTACCCTCTCAAAGATCAACAATGTCCTCCTTCTTGCCACATCCAATGGCTCATACTCTATCCTAATCCTATTTGAACTTTCAGCTGCCTTCGACACTGTGGGCCACCCCCTTCTCCTCAACATGCTACCCAACCTTGGCTTCAGAGACTCCGTCCTCTCCTGGTTCTCCTGTTATCTCTCCGGACGTTCATTCTCAGTCTCCTTTGCAGGTTCCTCCTCCCCCTCCCATCCCCTTACTGTAGGGGTTCCTCAAAGGTCAGTTGTTGGTCCCCTTCTGTTCTCTATCTACACTCACGCCCTTGGTGAACTCATTCGCTCCCACGGCTTCAACAATCATCTCTATACTGATGACACCCAAATCTACATCTCTGCCCCTGCTCTCTCTCCCTCCCTTCAGCCTCGGGTCTCCTCCAGCCTTCAGGACATCTCCATCTGTATGTCTGCCCACCATCTAAAACTCCATATGTCCAGGACTGAACTCCTTATCTTCCCTCCCAAACCCTGTCCTCTCCCTGACTTTCCCATCACTGTAGACGACACTACCATCCTTCCCGTCTCATAAGCCCTCAACCTTGGTGTCATCCTGGACTCTGTTCTCTCGTTCACCCCTATCCACTCAGTCACCAAAACCTGCCGACCTCACCTCCGCAACATCACCAAGATCCGCCCTTTCCTCTCCATCCAAACCGCCACCTTGCTGATCAATCTCTCATCCTATCCCGACCGGATTACTGCATCAGCCTACTCTCTGATCACCCATCCTCCTGTCTCTCCCCACTTCAGTCTATACTCACGCTGCTGCCAGGATCATCTTTGTGCAGAAACGCTCTGGGCATGTTACTCCCCTCCTCAAAAATCTCCAGTGGTTACCAGTCAACCTACGCATGAAGCAAAAACTCCTGACTCTCGGCTTCAAGGCTCTCCATCACCTCGCCCCCTCCTACCTAACCTCCCTTCTTTCCTTCTACAGCCCAGCCCGCACCATCCGCTCCTCTGCTGCTAACCACCTCTTTGTGCCTCGTTTTCGCCTGTCCCGCCGTCGATCCCTGGCCCACGTCCTCCCCCTAGCCTGGAATGCCCTCCCTCCGCGTATCTGTCAAGCTAGCTCTCTTCCTCCTTTCAAAGCCCCACTGAGAGCTCACCTCCTCCAGGAGGCCTTACCAGACTGAGCCCGCGGTTTCCTCGCTCCCTCTCCGTCCCCCCGCCCTACCTCCTTCCTCTCCTCAGAGCACCTGTATTCAATCAATCAATCAATCAATCAATCAATCAATCAATCGTATTTATTGAGCGCTTACTGTGTGCAGAGCACTGTACTAAGCGCTTGGTAAGTACAAGTTGGCAACACATAGAGACAGTCCCTACCCAACAGTGGGCTCACAGTCTAGAAGGGGGAGACAGAGAACAAAACCAAACATACTAACAAAATAAAATAAATAGAATAGATATGTACAAGTAAAATAAATACATAAATAAATAGAGTAATAAATATGTACAAACATCTATACATATATACAGGTGCTGTGGGGAAGGGAAGGAGGTAAGATGGGGGGATGGAGAGGGGGACGAGTGGGAGAGGAAGGAAGGGGCTCAGTCAGGGAAGGCCTCCTGGAGGAGGTGAGCTCTCAGTAGGGCCCTGAAGGGAGCAAGAGAGCCAGCCCGGCGGATGTGTGGAGGGAGGGCATTCCAGGCCAGGTGGATGAGTGGTCCGGGGGTCGACGGCGGGACAGGCGAGAACGAGGCACGGTGAGGAGATTAGCGTGAGAGGAGCGGAGGGTGTGAGTTGGGCTGTAGAAAGAGAGATGGGAGGTGAGGTAGGAGGGGTCGAGGTGATGGAGAGCCTTGAAGCCGAGGGTGAGGAGTTTCTGCCTGATACGCAGATTGACCAGCAGCCACTGGAGATATTTGAGGAGGGGAGTAACATGCCCAGAGCGCTTCTGGACAAAGACAATCCGGGCAGCAGCATGAAGTATGGATTGAAGTTTGGACTGAAGTGGGGAGAAACACGAGGATAGGAGATCAGAGAGAAGGTTGATGCAGTAGTCCAGACGGGATAGGATGAGAGCTTGAACGAGCAGGGTAGCGGTTTGGATGGCGAGGAAAGGGCGGATATTAGCGTTGTTGCGGAGCTGAGACCGGCACGTTTTGGTGACGGCTTGGATGTGAGGGGTGAATGAGAGAGCGAAGTCGAGGATGACACCAAGGTTGCGGGCTTGTGAGACGGGAAGGATGGTAGTGCCGTCAACAGAGATGGGAAAGTCAAGGAGAGGGCAGGGTTTGGGAGGGAAGACAAGGAGTTCAGTCTTGGACATGTTGAGCTTTAGGTGGCGGGCAGACATCCAGATGGAGATGTCCTGAAGGCAGGAGGCGATGCGAGCCTGGAGGGAGGGGGAGAGAGCAGGGGCAGAGATGTAGATCTGGGTGTCATCAGCGTAGAGATGATAGTTGAAGCCGTGGGAGCGAATGAGGTCACCAAGGGAGTGAGTGTAGATCGAGAACAGAAGGGGACCAAGCACTGAACCTTGGGGAACCCCCACAGTAAGGGGATGGGAGCGGGAGGAGGCTTCTGCAAAAGAAACTGAGAATGAACAACCGGAGAGAAAATAGGAGAACCAGGAGAGGACGAAGTCTGTGAAGCCAAGGTCGGATAGCGTGTTGAAGAGAAGGGGGTGGTCCACAGTGTCGAAGGCATCTGAGAGGTCGAGGCGGATTAGGATAGAGTATGAGCCGTTGGACCTGGCAAGCAGGAGGTCATTGCAGGAGGTCAAAGCAGGAGGTGACCTTTGAGAGGGCAGCTTTCGTGGAATGTAGGGGACAGAGGCCAGACTGGAGGGGGTCGAGGAGAGAGTTGATGTTGAGGAATTCGAGGCACCGCGTGTAGACGACTCGTTCAAGGAGTTTGGAAAGGAATGGTAGGAGGGATATGGGGTGATAACTAGATATTCAAGTTTGTACAGATTTATTATTCTATTTATTTTACTTGTACATATTTACTATTCTGTTTATTTTGTTAATGATGTGCATCTAGCTTTACTTTTATTTGTTCTGGTAACTTGACACCTGTCCACATGTTTTGTTTTCTTGTCTATCTCTCCCTTCTAGACTGTGAGCCCGTTGTTGGGTAGGGACCGTCTCTGTATGTTGCCAACCTGTACTTCCCAAGCGTTTATTACAGTGCTCTGCACACATTAAGTGCTCAATAAATACGATTGAATGAATGAATGAATGAACGAATGAATGAACCACTGGAGATTTTCGAGGAGGGGAGTGACAGGTCCAGAGCATTTCTGTTCAAAGATAATCTGGGCATCAGAGTGAAGTATGAACTGAAGCAGGGAGAAACAGGAGGATGGGCGATCAGAGAGGAGGCTGATGCAGCAATCCAATCCAGGTCTCCCACCAACACATAATTAGGCACCTTGAAGCAGTAAGATAAAAACGGTAAACTATCTCCAGAAGTAGGATTTTCGTTACAAGGAAACAAAGCTTTAAAACTTCAACACATGCAGTAGTGTTTGGAGTGGGTTGTAAAAGTCACACCCTGTACTGAATATTTAATGATTGGTATCTTTTCCATTTAATTGTGACCTGATAATGGACTCACACATGTGCTTAGCCTGCTTTCTGGTTTATATATTTGACTGTTCATTTAAACCTCGAGGAGAAAATGTTAATTGGTTCAGACACATTCCGTATCCCACTTGGCGAATCACATTCTAACTAAGAGGGAGAAGAGGCATTGAATCTCCATTTTATAATTGAGGAAACTGAGGCACAGAAGTGATTTGCACAAGATCACACAACAGACATGGCAGAGCCTGAATTAGAACCTAGGTCCTCTGACTCCCAGGTCTGTGCTATAGCCATCAGACCACATTACTCTCACCATTAGGGCCTACGGTACAAGCTCCCTGAGACAGGGTTGAGAAAGTTCCGATTTCTTTAACTTATTGTTCTCCTGAATTTTCCTCAGCATGTCTTGTGTATGAATTCATGTTTTCAATTCCAATCCCATTCTTACTGTTCCATTTCTGTCTGAGAGTTAAACATCACGGTGATTTTTAAAGGTATCTGTTAAATGCTTACTATGTGTCAGACACCTCATCAAGCCCCGAGGCAGACAAGCCAATCAAGTTGGAGAGGGTCAATATACCAGGTGGGGCTCACAGTCTAAGAGGGGAGGAACAGCAGATATTGAATGCCCATTTTACAGATGAGATAACTTAGGTACAGAGCAGTGGAGTAACTCACCCGAGGTCAAAAGTGTCAGAACAGGGATTAGATTAGGGACTGATGTAGAGACCACTCCCACACCTCAGTATGTCTGCTATTCCCCAGAAATTATCATCTTAGAAAGTCTTCTTATCAGTGTAGAGACCAGTCTTACACTCTGATATGTCCTCTGATTCCCCAAAATTATCAGTTGAGACACTCTTGTTATGGGTGTATAGACCAATCTTACACTTGGAGCATTTGATACTCACTTAATACCTCTCCCCGACAGCCTTTACATGAATCCGTATCTTTAAATTACGCATTAAAAATTTATTCACATTAGCTTCTATCCCCCCCTCTGAACTGTAAGCCCGTTATGGGGAGGGAATGTATCTGTTAACTCTGTTGGATTGCACTTTCCTAAGAGGTCAATATAAGGCTCTGCACATCGTAAGTACTCAGTAAATACCAGTGATTGATACATCTTCTGAACCTAGGACATTATTGGCTTAAATGTTTCAAGGATGCAATTAATAGCATTTATCAAGCACTGTACTAAGCATTTGGGGGAATACAATAGAGTAGGTAGACATTATCCTTTCCCAGAATTGCCCAATATTACTGTATTACACTTTCCGAAGTGCTTAGTTCCATGCTCTGGACATGGTTAGCAAGGATTAAATACCAATGAATCTGATCTAATCTGATCGCCCTGATGATGACCAACGTGGCCTAGTCGAAAGAGCCACGCGCTTGCTCAGAGATTTTGGGCAAGTCACTTTGCTTCCTCATTTGTAAAATGGGGATCGAAATACCTACTCTCCTTCCCTTTTCAACTGATAGCCTGAATAGGGACAAGGACTGCATCAGACCTGATCACCTTGTATATTCCCAAGCGCTTGATCACTGCTTGGCACATAGTAAGTGCTAAACAAGTACCATTATTTTAATGAAAGTGGCACATTCCCTGCTCTTATGCTGTAACGGAAAATGAACTGAAGAAGAAACTCACAACTCCCGTGGTACAAATTAATCATTCAACACATCTCTATCCATGAGTTGAAACAGGCTTGCCTAATGGATAGATCATGGGCCTGCAAAGAGGAGGCTTTTTGGATGAGATGGGAGTTTAGGAGGGAACTGAATTTGAGAAGAGCTGTAGTTGGATGTGGGTAGGGAGGAGTTCCCAGCTCAGGGGAACAGCGTGGTTTTGAGGAAACCACATATGCCTGGAAGTCAGAGGCCCTGGGTTCTGATCCCAGATCTGCCACCCTTCTGCTATGTGACCTCAGGCAAGTCACCTCACTTCTCTATGCTCCAGTTCCCTCATCTGAAAACTGATGGTCAAGACAGTGAGCCCCATGTGGGACATGGACTGTGTCCAACGTGATTAGTTTGCATCTTGGGAACTGCATCCATAATTTGCATTTGGGAGAGTGCAAAATGAGCTGGTGGACAGGTTCCCTGCCCAAAGGTGGCTCACATTCTACAGGGGGTCTGCCTTTTCCCTTCCAGTCAAGGATAGTAAGTCCAATTCATTGGCTTTGGCTCCTTTAAAGTCCATGGGACATGGGACAAGACGTAATACAGTAGCTGGCACATGGTAAGTAAGGGTTTAATGGATACCTAAAATGAAGATAACCACCACAACAACAACTACCAGTTGCTGGTCTGCCCCTAGCCTTCGGGATGCCTTACTGGAGGAGCTTATGGAGTCCCAGCAGACAGAAGCCGGTCGTGGACATTGCTGATGACAACTCTTCTATGACAGCCAGCAGTTTGTCTCGCCTCTCCGGCTCACAACTGTAGTTGGAGACCATACCGGCCCTCCCCGAGAGCAGATCCATGGAGCTCTCAGCCGTTGCATAGTCTGGAACTAGACGTTGAAGAGGTGCAAGCCCAGAGAAGTATTGGGTAACAGTCTGGGGTCCTTGTTGATCTCCCCCACAACAAATACCGGGGTCATGACATACTAGTAGTGTTCGTTGAAATATCCGTAACGAGAAAGACAGGAGATGGCACTGAATGATCTGGCCATAGAAGAAAGAGATCGGGCCTGGGAGTCAGAGGACCTGGGTTCCTATCCTGCCACCACCACATGCTGGCTGTGTGACCCTGGGTGAATCACTTCACTTCTTTGTGCTTCCGTTACCTCATTTACCTCATCTGTGAAATGGCGATGAAGACGTGTACCCACGTGGGCTGGGGACTGTGTCCAACTAGACGAGCTTGTGCTTTTTTCAGTGTCTGGCACCCAGGAAGTACTTAACAAGTACTACTGAAAAAAAGTGTGTTGAATTGTCACAAGGCAATGGGATACGGGCACAGAGTAGACAAATCTCAGGTACCATGTGGGAAGTTGGAAGTGAGTGCAAAGCTTCCCTATATCTCTGGTAGGGAAACCTGCAAGGAGACCACAAACTAATCTTTGTGGGCCAGGTAATCAATCAGAGATTCTGATTGAACACTTTATCTGTGCAGAACACTGTAGTAAGAGCTTGGGAAAGGGAGATACAACAGTCCTGATGAAAAAGGCGATGGGTGTGGTCTGGGGGTCTACTTGATGCCAAACGTGACCTTGGGAGGCAATGCAGTCAGGGAAAGCAACAGGAGGAATATCTACAGAATACATAAAGGCAGTAGTAGTGATAATTTATAATTATAGTATTTGTTAAGTGCCTTCTATGTGCCAGACACTGTACTAAGCACAGGGGTGGATGCAAGCAAATTCGGTTAGACATAGTCCCTGCCCTAAATGGGTCTCACAGTTTCAATCTGCAATAGAGAAGCAATGTGGCTTAGTGGATAGAGCAAGAGCGAGGGAGTCAGAAGGACATGGATTCTAATCCTGGCTCAGCCATTTGTCTGCTGTGTGACCTTGGGTAAGCCACTTCACTTCTCTGTGCCTCTGTTACCACATCTGTAAAATGGGGATTAAAGTGTGAGCCCCATGTGGGACAGAGACTGTGCCCAACCTGATTAAATTGTAACTATCTTAGTGCTTAGAACAGTGCTTGGCACATAGGAAGCACTTAATAAGTAACACAATTCTTATTCTTTACAGATGAGGTATTAAGATCAGGATAATAATAATAATAATAATAATTATTATTACTATTATTATTACTATTATTATTATTATTATTATTACGGTGCTTATGGTAATAAGAATTATGGTAAACTGCACCTGCATACTCACGATCACTGGATAACCAATTTTTGAAAACGTGTCTCTCAATTATTTTGTGTTGTACTCTCCCGAGTGCTTAGTACAGTGCTCTGCACCCAGTTATCATTCAATAAATACCATTGTTTCACTAATTCCTCTATTATTCCTCCAATAGATTGACTCTGGTACTTACCTGTTGTGTGATCGTGGGCACAGCACTTCAATTCCCTGGGCCTCAGTGTTCTCATCTGTAAAATGGGGATTAAATATCTACTCTCCTTCTCCCTCAGACCAGGAGCTCCATGTGGATCATCGACATTGTCATTAAAGGATTAATCTGCCGTCTTTTGGGGGCGGGAGGCAGGGGGTGTTACCCCCCTGGAAGCATTTGGTGATTTTGACTTTGAAGTTTATGTTCCAATGTACTGGAGGATGCCAATAGCGGAAAGAGCACTAGTTGAGCAAGAAAGGAAACTAAGCAGTGTGGTACAGTGGGTAGAGCAGGGGCCTTGGATCTTGGGTCTAAACCCAGCTCTGCCACATTCCTCCCTTCTATGCTCCATCTACACCCACTCCCTTGGAGAATTCATTTGCTCCCATGGCTTCAATTCCCACCTCTAGGCAGTTTAATCCCAAATCTCCCTCTCCAGCCCTGATCTCTCTCCTTCTATTTCCTCCTGCCTCCAAGGCATTTCTACTTGGACGTCTTCCCTTGGGAATACCTCGTACCTCATTCTCGCCTGTCCCACCATCGACCTCCGGCCCACGTCATCCCCCGGGCCTGGAATGCCTTCCCTCTGCCCATCCGCCAAGCTCGCTCTCTTCCTCCCTTCAAGGCCCTACTGAGAGCTCACCTCCTCCAGGAGGCCTTCCCAGACTGAGCCCCTTCCTTCCTCTCCCCCTCGTCCCCCTTTCCATCCCCCCATCTTACCTCCTTCCCTTCCCCACAGCACCTGTATATATGTATATATGTTTGTACATATTTTTTACTCTATTTTATTTGTACATATCTATTCTATTTTATTTTGTTAGTATGTTTGGTTTTGTTCTCTGTCTCCCCCTTTTAGACTGTGAGCCCACTGTCGGGTAGGGACTGTCTCTATTTGTTGCCAATTTGTACTTCCCAAGCGCTTAGTACAGTGCTCTGCACATAGTAAGCGCTCAATAAATACGATTGATGAAATACGATTGATGATTGTCTGACCTGATTATCCTTTGTCCATACCAGAAGTCTTCCTCAGAGAGTAAAACCCAGACTCTTGATTTCCACATCCAGCTATTCATCTGGAGCTATTCCAGATGAATGGGGGTAATGACTCCACTGAATGGGATCATCTTTAGCAATGAACTGCTTGGGATAGAGTGGTGTGTTGTACTCCATAAAATTGTCATTATTATTATTAGTTGTAGTAGTAATATTAGTAGTAGTAGTATTGGTAGTATTAGCATTATTAGTATTTCTTGCAGACTCACTATGTGCCAGGCACTGTACTAAGCACTGGGGTGGTTACAAGAAAATCAGGTTGGAAACAGTTCCTAACCCTCACGGGGCTCGCAGTCTTAATCCCTATTTAATGGAAGGGATAGCTGAGGCCCAGAGAAGTGAAGTGACATGCTCAAGGTCACACAGGAGACAAGTGGCAGGGTCGGTATTAGAACCCTGATCCTCTGCCTCCCAAGCCTGTGCTCTATCCACTAGGTTATGCTGCCTCTTGATTATACTTATCATAATTACCCTCGCAATTAGCTTCAAAGCTCTCCACCAGCTTGCCCCCTCCCACGTCACCTCCCTTATCTCCTTCTACAGCCTACCCCGCACACTCTTCTTCTCTGGCACTAACCTCCTCACTGTGCCTCATTCTCGCCTATCCCACTGTCGACACCTGGCCCACATCCTACTTCTGGCCTGGAATGCCCTCCCTCCACTCATCCGCCAAACTGCTCTATTCCTCCTTTCAAAGCCCTATTGAGAGCTCACCTCCTCCAGGACGCCTTCCCAGACTGAGTGCCCCTTTTCCTATGCTCCTCCCCTCCTCCCCATCGCCCCTACTTCCTCCCTCTGCCCTACCCCCTTCCCCTCCCCACGGTCCTTGAGTATATTTCTACATATTTATTACTCTATTATATTAATGATGTATATATATCTATAATTCTATTTATCTATTTTGATGGTATTGACACTTATCTACTTGTTTTGGTTTGTTGTCTGTCTCCCCCTTCTAGACTGTGAGCCCATTGTTGGGTAGGGATTGTCTCTATCTGTTGCCGAATTGTACTTTCCAAGCGCTTAGTACAGTGCTCTGCACAGTAAGCGTTCAATAAATATGATTGAATGAATGAATGAAATTAATGAATTATGATTACCATTCTACTTTTGGGCATGCAATGCCAGCACACTGAGACCGGACTGAGATAGATCCTGATTCCTGAACAAATTTCGCTCTTAGACTATTCTCAGCACGCCTCATCTATGGATCTATCTTTTCTGTTCCCATCCCATTCTCACAGCTCTGTTGGTCCAAGAGTTTTGCATTCCCAGTACTTTTTTGAATGGTATTTGTTAAGTGCTTCCTAACAAGTGCTGCCAGTCACTTTACCAAGCTCTGGGGCAGAAACAGGCTTATCAGGTTAGACAAGGCCCATATCCCACAAGGAGCTCACAGTCGGAGGGTGATGGAGAACGGGAAGTCAGTCAGCCAGTCAGTAGCTGGTATTTTTTGAGAGTTTACCATGTTCAAAGTATTGTACTACAAACTTAGGAGGGTACAATAGGACAATGTAAAAGACACATTTTTTTGCGCACAGAGAGCTTATGATCTAGAAGGGGAGACAGATATTGATGTCAATAAATAAATTACAGATATATACATAAGTGATATGGGGCTAGGAGGGGGAAATGAATAAAGGGAGCATGTCAGGCCGAGCAGAAAGGGGTAGAAGAAAGGAAATGAGGGCTTAATTCATGGAAGGCCTTTTGGAAGAGACGTGCCTTTAATAAGGCTTTGAAGAGAGGGAGAATCATTTTATGTCAGATATGAGGATGGGAAGCATTCTACGCCAGACACAGGGCATGCACGAAAGGTCGGTGGCAAGATTGATGAGATCCAGGTACAGTGAGAATGTGATATGGGTGTAGTGTGCGGGCTGGGCTGCAGTAGGAGAGTACTGACGTGAGGTAGGAGGGGCAGTGTGATTGAGTGCTTTAAAACTCATGGTAAGGCGTTTCTGTTGGATGCAGAGGTGGATGGGCAACCACTGAAAGTTCTTGAAGAGTGGGGAAACATGGCCTGAATGTTTCTAAGGAAATATGTTCAGGGCAGCAGAGTGAAATATGGACTGGACTGGGGAGAGACAGTAGCCAGGGATATCTGCAAGGAGGCTGATACAGTAATCAAGGCCAGATGGAATATGTGCTTAGATTAACGTGGTAGGAGTTTGGATAGAGAGGAAAGGGCAGATTCTAGCGATGTTGTGAGGGTGGAACAGACAGGAATTAGTGATGGATTGAATAAATGCCGTGAATGAGAGAGAGGAGACGACGAAGCCCATCAGTAATCAGGGTGGGATAGGATAAGTGCTTGAATTACATATTAGGGTATGGCATCCCCATTTTACAGATGAGGTACCTGAGTCAAAGAGAAGTGAAGCGACTCACCCAAGGTCACACCATAGACAACTGGCATAGCAGGGATTAGAACCCAGGTCCTCTGACTCCTAGGCCTGGGCTCTTTCCACTAAGCCAAGAAGCTTCTCACCGCAAAAGTTTGGCAAGCGTCCAGAATAATTGGTACAGTTGATAATGTCTGCTCAGGAAAATGCTTTCCATTTCTGATAACTAGCCTCAGGGCTACAGTTTCTATTTTTCTTTGACAACGGTATTAATTCTGTACTGTGGGATTTCGTGGCTCCATCTGTTTGGTGGAGGATAAATGTCTGAGTTCAGCTACTAGGGGGCAAAATTAAAAGTTGGCCCAGTCCTTATGAAAGAATGTCTGGCTCTTAAAGCGGGGGTCCTTGTTACTGGTCATGTGGAACATGTGGGCGCCCCTGATTTCTAATGGCTCCACTCCCTCTCACCCTCAGACCCCGCTCCATCCCCTGAGTAGCGCTAACTCTCATTCCTAGAAGAATCACTGTCCTCAGGATATGCACCTGAGTTCACCTGGCTAAGGCATTTTTCATTCCCTGTTTCATCCCTTCTGAGGATACTGGGTCACCAAAGTTGGGAGGAGGGCATCAGTTCCACTTGTAGTGGTGGGTGTGTGTGGGAAGAATATTCATCTCTGACAAGGTCAACACCAAAGGAATGCTCCAAAATTCTCTCTCTTGGCAAAAATCCCGATTGGTGTCATGACTTTGTTGAAAAAGAGCGTAGCCTAGTGGAGAGAGCACCAGCCTGAGAGTCAGAGGGCCTGGTTTCCTATCCTGGCTCTACCACTTGTCTACTGTGTAACCTTGGGCAAATCGCTGAACTGTGAGCCTCATGTGGGATATGGACTGTGTCCAACCTAATGAACTAAGTGCTATCTCAGCGTTTAGTTCAGTTCCTGGTATATAGTAAGCACTTACAAAATTCCTTAAAAAACCCACTTTCAGTTTCGTCTTATTTGAGTATGTAAGACAATGTTAGGTATATATCTATCTATATGAACATAAAGAGAGAGATAATCACTATGTATGTATGATATCACTGATCATACATATCACTACTACATATTATTGCCCTTTATATAGTGATAAGATAATGACATATAATAAGAGTAACATGTATGTTATATGCACACACACACACACACACACACACACACACACAGAGACCCCTGCATTATATCTGGACAGTTAGATAGGAAGGATTTATAATGAATCCGTAATTAATTATATAAGTATGTTTATCAATTTATATAATTTATGATATATAACAATACAATCTATAATGTAATTCACATTCAAATTATATGATTATAATTAATTGATTATATTTAATTATGTGATTATATAATTAATATGTAATTTTATAATTAATAGCACAAGCATTAATAATGATTAATAATTAATTAATACAGGATAGAAACGATTAGTGATGCTAACAAAGCAGAGAGAAAAGAGAATAAACAGCAAGATACAAAATCTGGTATTAAATAAATTAAACAGACAAACTTGACAAAAGTGGTTATGAATCGTTCTAGGAAGGGTAAATCTGCTTCTCATACCACACCAGTTTAATCAGTCATCACTGGTATGTATGAAGTGCTTCCATTGTGCAGGGAAGGGAGTAGAGGCTGCTGTCCAGTTCTGAACCGGGAGAGAACCATATCAGAGACTCTCCTGTGACTGTTTGCAGATGAAAGGTGGAGGAGGTCTGCAGTGTTAATGGCTGCTTGTGGTCAAGGTGTATTAGATTGAAATGCAGCCTGTTTCATTAGGTGAAGAGGAAGTCACCGATGATCTGGGTGAGAACGGTTTCTTTCAGTGCAGGGAGAGGGCAGACAACACAGGATTGTGGAGAGTTGAGGAGGGAAATGGAAGAAAAGAAGTGTAGACAGCGAGATTAAACAACAGTTTAGACAGGAATCATAAAAGGGAGATGAGGTAATTTTTGAAGGATGCAGTGAGGTTTAGAGGGATTTTTAGGAAAGGAGACAGGTGGACTTAAATATAAGCAATAAGCACCATTGATTAACTATGGGTAGGGAATATGTCCACGAGCTCTGTTGTACTGGACTCTCACAAGTGCTTAGTAGAGTACTCTACACCTAGTAAGTGCCCAATAAATACCATGGATGGAATGATGTGCCGAACATCCAAAAGGAGTCTAAGACACTGTGACCTCAATGACAGCACATCTCTAAAAAGTGTCAGATGCTTCTTCCAGCACAAAGCCATGAAGTGTCCCCAAGTTGTATGTCCCTTTGCCAACAAGCCCTTGTGCTCTCTGGATAATCTCTAGTGGTGGGGACAGAGCAGTGACACCTAGTGGAAAGAGAAGAAGCCTGTGAGTCAGAGAACCTAAGAATAATAATTGTGGTGGTATTTTTTAATAACTTACTAGATGCCAAGCACTGTACTAAGTCCTGGGGTAAATACACGACCATCAGGTTGCACACAGTCCCTGTCCCACATGAGTTTAATAGTCTAAGAATGGAGGAGAACAGGAAATGAATCCCAAATTTTGCAGTTGATAGAACTGCGGCCCAGAAAAGTGAAGATACTTGCTCAAGGTGACACAGCGGTTTTGTGGCAGAGTCGGGTTTTCTAACCAAGGCCCTCTGACTTCCAGGCCTGTGCTCTCTCCATTAGGCCACACCGCTTCTCTTTGCGTTCTCATCCCGACTATTGTGCAGTCAGTATGTTGGCTGTAGCTATTCCAGGTGAACGGTGGAAATGAGTCTGCTGAATGGGAACCCCTTTAGGAATGAACTGCCTCGGATTGCCTAGGTTGCAGTCCATATCATTTTTATCATCATTATTATCATTATAATCATTAATAGTATTTATTAGCTGCTTACTAAGTGCAATGCACTGTACTAAGTGCTGGGGTAGATGCAACTTTATCAGGTTGGACACGGTTCCTATCCCACATAGGCCTCCCAGTCTTAATTCTCATTTTAGAGATGAGGTAACTGAGGTACACAGAAGTTATGTGACCTGCCCAACATCACACAGCAGACAACTGATAGAGCTAAGATTAGAACCTGGGTCATTCTGACTGCCAGACCCCTGATCTTTCCACTAGACCACGCTGCTTTTCGTTATCACAGCTTGGCAAGGGTCCATCTGAGAATTGGCACCTGTGATGATGTCCACTCAGGGAGCTACTTTACATTTCCAATGACTGGCCTCGGGGCTACAGTTTCTAGTTTTCTCTGACAACTGCCTTAATTCTGTACTGTGGGATTACGCACCTCCTCCTGATTGGTGGAGGCGAGAGATCTGGGTTCAACTACTAGAAGGCATAAATAAAAGTTGACTGAGTTTTGATGCAAGAATCCCTGGTTCTTACAGTGGGTTGTTACTGTAACTTGTCACTGTTACTTGTTACTGGCCACGTGGGTGCCCGTAGTTTCTGAGCACATGTCCCACTCCGTTCCTTCCCCTGAGCAGAGCGACTCCTAGTCCTAGAAGAATCACCGCCCTCATTCCTTCTGGGAGTTCTGGCTCAGCAAAGTTAGGAGCAGGGCTTTGGTTGGTGTTGCTTGAGCGGGGTGCGTGGGGAGAAGATGAATCTCTGACTAGTTCAAGCCCAGAGGATACTCTGAAATTCTTTCCTTTGTCAACAAGGCTGAATAGTCCCGTGACTCCTTAGCGAAACAGCGTGGACAAGTGGGTAGAGAACGGGCCTGAGAGTCAGTGGACCTGAGTTCTAATCCCTGCTCCGTGGTTTAGCAGAAAGAGCCCGGGCTTGGTAGTCAGAGGTTGTAGGTTCTAATCCCCACTCCTCCACTTGCTAGTTGTGTAATTTTGGGCAAGTCACTTAACTTCCGGGTGCCTCAGTTACCTCATCTGGAAAATGGGGATGAAGACTGTGAGCCCCACGTGGGACAACCCGATACCTTGGATCTACCCGGAAAGAGCACGGGCTTTGGAGTCAGAGGACGTGGGTTCGAATCCCAGCTCTGCCACATGTCTGCTGTGTGACCTTGGGCAAGTCACTTAACTTCTCGGAGCCTCAGTTACCTCATCTGTAAAATGGGGATGATGACGGTGAGTCCCCCGCGGGACAGCCTGATCACCTTGTATCCCCCCCAGCGCTTAGAACAGTGCTTTGCGCGTAGTAAGCGCTTAACGAATGTCATTATTATTATTATTATTATTATTACCCCAGCGCTTAGAACAGTACTCAGCACATCTTAAGCGCTTAAAAAAATACCATCATTATTATTACTTTCTGTGTGACCTGGGCAAACCACTTAACTTCTCTGTGCCTCAGTTACCTCATCTGTTAAATGGGAATTAAGAATGTGAGCTTTTTACGGGACATGGACTGTGCCCAACCTGATGAGCTTGGATCTATCCCTGTCAGTGGTACCTTATTTGACTATGAAAATCATTATATATATATATATATATATATATATATATATATATATATATATATAATATATGTTTGTGTACCAATATCACTAATCATATATATCACTACATATAGTAAGCACTTAACTAGTACCATAATTTTATATATATGTTCTTCATATAGTGATGTGATAGTGATATGATATGATAGTGATATGATAGTGACATATAGTGACATTGACATATATATATTATTGACAGTGGCATACATATATATGTATATGTGCATATACATATATGTATATACATATACATGTTATTGACAGTGACATACATATATATGTATATGTATATACATATATACACACATATGCACATATATACATATATATGTATATGTGTATGCATATATACACTTACAAATGCATATACATACATACAAATACACATACATACAAATACATATACATACAAATGCATATACATACATACAAATACATATACATACAAATACATATACATACACACACACACACAACACATATATATTTACTGTGTGTAGTGCACTGCTCTAAGATTGTGGTACATACAAGTTCATCAGGTCAGACACAGTCTCTGTCCCATATGGGGCTCACATTCTAAGTAGGAGGGAAAACAGACTTTGAATCTTCATTTTACAGATGAAAAAACTGTGGCACGGAGACGTGAAGTGACTTGTCCAAGATCACACAGCAGACGAGTGGTGGAGCAGGAATTAGAACCCAGTTCCTCTGACTCCGAGGCCCATACTCTATCCACTAGGCCACCCTGCTCAATGCTTCATGCTGCTGTTTTTGCCTCTCTAGACTGAACCAATGGTTAGATCAATAAGTTCTGGTTTCCATTCATTCCAGACCAGGGCTGCATGGTCAGACTGTATGGGAAACCCAACGGAAATTCAACAGTGGGCTTGAACTTTGACAGCTGTATATCAACAGTGTGACCTAGAGTGAATTACCGCACATCTAGATCACTCTCAATCAATCAGTCATATTTATTGAGCACTTCATGTGTACTAAGCACTTGGGCGACTGCACTAGAACAATATAATGGACAAGTTTCCTACCCACAACAAGCTTACAATCTAGAAGGGGAAAAAGACATAAATATTAATGAATGAATTATCGATATGGACGTGAGTGCTATGGGGTTGGAGTTTGGATGCATAAAGCCTGGAAGGCAGTGCGATGCAGAAGGGAGTGAAAGGAAATGAGGCCCTAGGTAAGGCCTTATGGAGGAGATGGGCCTTCAGTAAGGCTCTGAAGTGGAGGAAAGTTATTGTCTGTCAGATATGCAAAGGGAGGGTGTTAAAGCCAGAGGCAGAATGACAGCAGCAAGATAGATGAGATTGAGGTACAGTACGTTCGTATTAGAGGAGTCGTGTGGGCAGGCTGGGTTGAAGTAAGAGAGCAGTAAGGCAAGGTAGAAAGAGGCAAGGTGATTGAGTGCTTTAAAGCCCATGGTGAGGAGTTTCAGCTGGATGCAGAGGTGATTAGGCAGCCACTGGGAGTTCTTGAAGAACGGGAATATGGCCTGAATATTTCTATAGAAAAATGATCTGTGCAGCACAATGAACTATGGACTGGAGTGGGGAAAGGCAGCAGGCTGGGAGGTCAGGGAGGAGGATGATCCAGTAATAAAGGAAGGAAAGGATAAGTGCTTAGGTTAACATGGCTGTAGTTTGAATGGAGAGGAGGGCAGATTTTAGCTGTTATAGAGGTTGAACTGACAGGATTTAGTGATAGACTGAACATGTGGGTTGAATGAGAGAGACTAGAAACTCCCTGTAGACTGTAAGCTGGTTGTGGGCAGGGAATGTGTCCGTTATAATGTTATAGTATACTCTCCCATCACATAGTACAGTGCTCTGCCCACAGTAAGTTCTCAGTAAATGTAAATGATTGTTTGATTGATTGATTGATTGGGAGGAGTCAAGGATAACGCCGAGGTTCTGGGTTGGTGAGAGAGGATACCTATGATTGATTGACTGATAAAGAGAGAGGGAGCTCCAGGCAAGAGGGAGGGCATGAGCACAGATGCTCTAACTGATAGAGCTCAGGACTAGTAATCCCAGATCTGTCACTTGCCGGGTGTGTGAGCTTGTTCAAGTCACTTAACGTTTTTTTTCCTCTGTACTTTCGTCTGCAAAGTGGGAATTTAATACCTGTATTCCCTCTTATGTAGACTGTGAGCCCCAGGTGGGACCTGATTCACTTGAGTACAGTGCTTGGCACAGATTAAGCCGTTAAGAATTACTATGATTATTATTATTCTTTCCAAAATCTCATTAATCAATCCACCGACGGTATGTACTGAGAACTTACTCTGTGTGGAGTGCTATACTAAGCACTTGGGAAAGTACCACAGATTATATAGACACAATCCCTGCCCTGAAGGGGTTGACAATTTAGTGGGAAATACATTAGGAAGTGAAATAAATTATGGGTAATGGAGGCAGTCTAGTAAGTGCCAGGAATACTTTCCAGTGAAGGACATAAAAGCTGAGGTTGGAATCCCTGTCTCTCCACTCACCTTATGGGAGAGAGATCTGCTCAGTGCCTGGAACATAGCCAGCACTTAAAAAATGCTATTTAAAAAAATATAACATAAAATAACCAAGCTATTGTTGCTGTTTACTGTGTGTTCTAATGGATAAGGAACCTAATTTGGGACTAGAAGACTACGAATCTTCTGAGGACGGGGGTGAGGAGTGTTACAGTGGCTAACGAAAAAGCTCATTTGCTGTTTCAATCTCTTTCTCAGCTTTATGGGGCCATTTTGTGCTTTATCTTAATTAGCATGAGCTTCCACCACCTTTGACCAATTTCAGTGGCAGCCAGAGTCATCTGACCCCTGCCCTCTCCACGTGCAGCTCTTTCAGAAAGCAGTTCATTCAGCTTTTCCAGATTCCCCTGCCTGGACGAGTTCTGACTCTGCTGTCTTGACAGCGGCAGCCAAAGATCTCCCCTCCAGGCTCTGGTTACTTTTTCCTGGTTAACGTATAAGCAGAAATAGGTATCAAGACAAGGGAGAGGGGAAGAGGGAGAAGAAAAAAGGGGTTGAGAGAGGGAGGGGGAGAAGGGGAGAGTGAGAAGGAGGAGCACTGAGTCTTTTCACATTGATTACTGCATCGACATCTACACTGACCTCCCTGTCTTCTGTCTCTCCCTACTTCAGTCCACACTTCTTTCTGCTGCCCGGATCGTTTTCCTACACAACCATTCAGTTGATGTCCCCCCAGTCTTCAAGAACCTCCGGTCATTGCCCATCCACCTCTTCATCAAACAGAATCTCCTCACCGTCGGCTTTAAATCACTCAATCACCTTTTCCCATCTCACCTTCCCTTGCTGCTTCTTTTCTGCAACCCAGAATGCAAACTTTTCTCCTCTAATGGCAATCTCCTCACTGTACATCGATCTCATCTATTTTGCCACCAACCTCTCTCCCATGTCCTGCCTGTGGCCTGAAGCTCCCTCCCTCTTTACATCCAACCAGACAAACACTCTCCCCCAGCTTCATGTTCTTATTGAAGGCACATCTCCACCAAGAGGCCTTCCTTCTCTAAGCACTCACTCCTCTTTTCCCTCTCCCTTCTGTGTCACCCTTGTACCTGGATTTGCTCCCTTAATCCACCTTCCCTCTCAACCCAACAGCACTTACATACATATCTGTAATTGGTTTATGTCTATTTTCTGTCTTCCCCGCTAGCCTGTAAGCTTGTTGTGGGCACAGAACATGTCGAACAACTCTGTTGTGCCGTACTCTTGATTCATTTATTCATTCAATTGTATTAATTCAGTCATATTTATTGAGTGCTTACTGTGTGTAGAGCACTGTACTAAGTGCTTGGGAAAGTACAATACAACAATAAACAGACACATTCCCTGCACACAATGAGCAAGGAGAGAGGGAAAGGGGGAGCACTCTTCCACGTGCTTAGTTCAGGGCTCCACGCCCAATAAAACACTCAGTAAATAGGAATGACTGGTTGGGAGGGGAAGTGAGAGGGGAAGGGGAGAGAGAAAGGGAGACCACTCTCCTCCAATGCTGGGGATTTCAGGAGGGGAATCCATTTGTCACTGAGTTCTGTGTATTCCCTCTACACTGTAATCTCATTGTGGGTAGGGAATGTGTCTGTGATATTGTTGTGTTGTCCTCTGCCATGTGCTTGGTGCAGTGCTCTGCACACAGTAAGTGCTCAATAAATACGATTGATTGATTGGTTTGAAAAGTGACAGGGCTAACTCAGTCAATCAGTCAGTCCTCCTTGTGGGCAGGAAATTTGTCTACCAATTCTGCCGTATCAGACTCTCCGACATGATTAGTAAACTGCTCTGCACACAGTAAGCATTCAACAATTCCCATTGATTGATTGAAAAATGATTAAACAATAATACTAATGATTGCAGTATTTGTTAATTTTCTCACTACACTGTATGTTTCTTATTGGAAGGGAATGTGTCTACTAATTCTGTTGTATGGTACACACCCAAGTGCCTAGTATGGTGCTGTGCACATTGTAAGGTCTAAATAAATATGAATGATTAAACACTTCGTCAAGCACTGTACAATGTGCTGTGGTAATCAGGTCAGATAAGGTCTTTGTCCCACATGGGGCTCACAATCCAAGTTGGAGGGAGAATAGGGATTGCATCTCCATTTTACAGATGAGTAAATTGAGACACAGAAGACTTAAGCCCCTTCCCAAGGGAGGGGATAATTCTTCTTCACAGTAATGGTACGGGGTCTTTTTTCCCTAAAAAAGAACCCAGGAGTTTGGTGATCTGGTGGTTACAGTCGAGCAGCACAAAATGACAGACAGTCAGGTAACCACTAACCACAAAGTTTGAAATGGCTAAGAGGAAGGGATCATTTCTCTGGGTTATCCCAAGGAAGAAAGGACAAAGTCTACAGAGTAAAAGGTCACGAAGCAGCTCGCCAGAAGCAGGATGGTTCGGGTGGCCCGGGTCTCTGGAGAGGTCCTGAGGGTTGGGAAGTGGATGTGGAGATGGCGAACCCGCCAGCTGTGGCAGAGAAAGAGGAGAACCAGGTATCCACTGGAGCATCCCATGAGCCCCAGGGAGAGGACATCATGGATCACCTTGAGGGTCAGGAAGAGCCGCTGGAGCAGAGCACTGATTGATGTGCTGAACCGGGACACAACACAGTAGTTGCCGTGGAACCTGTTCTCTCTGCTGGTCGTGTTGGGAGATGAAATGATCTTCACAAAGAGGTTGACTTCTACCAGCAGGTTGATGTCCAGATGTCGACACCAGGCCAGTAAGACTCACCTGGACATCTGGGCTTACAGCCGGGTTCCGGAGGGGTGGCAGGAGCCGATGGTGATGGCATGGAACACGCTCAGGAGACTCGTGGTGCCTATGGAGGCTCCATGCGTAGCACAGTACCCAGAAGCCAACACCTTACACGTGACGTTGGTCTAGAGCTGCCACAGACCGAGGGCTGACACCATTTCGTGACCATCCAGGTTAGGAGCATAATGGAGAGCTGGGAAGGATTTCTTTCAACAGAGTTTGGGAGAACAATTGAAGTTTGAGGGAGAAACTCGACAAGGGTTTCTCTGGATTTTCAGCTCGTTCTGGGCAGAGAACGGTTCTACCAGCTTTGTTGGATTGGACTCTCCCGAGCATTTAGTTCAGTGCTCTGCACAGTGTAAGCACTGAATAAATGGCATTTTTAATGGTATTTAAGCATTTACAAAGTATCAAGTACTGAACTAAGTGTTTTTCTAAAGGTATTTCCTAAGTTCTAACTATATACCAGCTATGGTAATCATTGCTGGGCTAGGTAGAAGCAAATCGGATTGGATGCAGTCCCTGTCCCACTTGGGGCTCACAACTTTAATCCCCATTTTACTGATGCAGAAACAGACCTGGAGAAGTGAAGTGACTTGTCCAAGGTCATCCAGCAGACCAGTGGTGGAGCAGGAAATAGAACTTAGATCCTTCTCTCAAACCTGTGCTCTCTCCACTAAGTCATGCTGCTTCCTAGATGAGGTACCTGAGACACAGGAAAGTGACTTGCCCAAGGTCACAAAGCAGACAAGTGGCAGATCTGGGATTAGAACACAGGTCCTTATGACTCCCAGGCCAGGGCTCTTTCCACTAGGCCATGTTGCCTCTGACTTTCAGTTGTATGATTCCCAGAGGTACCAAAGCATGACATCACAGGGGTAGACAGATCTGCGTCCATCCATCAATCCCAAGCAGTCTCTCTCCATACAGGATTCCCTACAGGAATCTTTCCTACTTTCCTGCTTCGTGGATGTTGGCCCCATAGCAATCAGTCCCAGCAGGAAAGAAATTCCTATCAGGATTTTTTTTCTGCCACTACAGAAGCTGCTGACCATTCCATTTTAGCGGTGCCCTTCCCCAGTCCCTGACCCTGCCCCAGATGATAATGAACTGGGCAGTGTGTCGAGACATAGTGCAGCAGCATGGTGTAGTGGATAGAAGCAGTCCTAGTAGTCAGAAGATCATGGGTTCTAATCCCAGCTCTGCCAGCTTGTTGTGTGAACTTGGGCAATATCTCTGTGCCTCAGTTACCTCATCTATAAAATGAAGATTGAGATTGTGAGCCCCAGGTATGACAGGGACTATGTCCAACCTGATTTGCTTTTAGCCACCCAAGCATTTAGTACAGTGCTTGGCACATAGTAAGCGCTTGTCTACTTGTTTTGTTTTGTTGTCTGTCTCCCCCCTTCTAGACTGTGAGCCCATTGTTCGGTAGGAATTGTTTCTATTTGTTTCCGAATTGTACTTTCCAAGAGCTTAGTACAGTGCTTTGCACACAGTAAATGCTCAATAAATGATTGAATGAATGAAGGAAATGCTTAACAAATATCATAATTATTATTAGTGCATGGAGTCTGGGTCAAGAAGTCAGAGGACATGGCTTCTAATCTCAGTTCTGCCACTTTTCTTCTGTGTGACCTTGGGCCAGTCACTACACTTTTCGTACCTCACTTACCTCATCTGAAAAATGGGTATAAAGACGGTGAGCCCCATGAGGGACACGGGCTGTGCCCAACCTGATTATCTTGTTACAATGTTGTGCACACAGTAAACGCTCAATAAACACCACTGATTAGAGTTCTGCTTAGTGAGTAGGGAAGGGAATGCTGGGAGTCCTGACTTCTTCTTCTTAGCACAGTGCCTGAAACATAGTAAACACGTAACAAATACCATTTTAAAAAAACGTTGGAGGGGGCGCTGGAGTTGGGGTCCTGGAAACCAAATAAATTTTGTCTAGAGATGGGACATCAGGACTTTTCTGCTGCCCCGATCCCTCACAGGTGGGATATGGAGGAAATTCTGAGGGGGCCAGTTGCCTCATGGACCACAGGAACAGTGAACACACACGCACACACACACACAGAGAGAGAGAGAGAGAGAGAGAGAGAGAGAGAGAGAGAGAGAGAGAGAGAGAGAGAGAGAGAGAGAGCTTCTTACCTTGGGAAACCACCGTACAGTGAAGGAGTACACTTAATCGTATTTATTGAGTGCTTATTACATACAGAGCTAAGCACTTGGGAGAGTTCTGTACTGTAGACATGTTCCCTGCCCACAGGGAGCTCACAGTCTGGTGAGGGGGATAGAGATTAATATAAACAAATAATGGATATGGAGATTGGTACTGTGGGGTGAATAGCAAGTACTTAGGGTGAAAGTAGCAAGTACCAAGTGGATACATGATGAAAAAGGGCGAGGGAGTAAAGGAAATGAGGGCCTAATCAGGGAAGACCTTTTGGAGATTTCATTTGAATAAGGCTTTGACAGTGAAGAGAGTTGGTGGGCTGTCATATAACTGCCCCCTTGAAACCGTAAGGCCCTGTGGATACGGCACATATTTATCTTGTCTTATACTGTCGAGTCATCTCTGACCCATAGCGATGCCATGGACACGTCTCTCCCAGCACGCCCCACCCACATCTGCAGTCTTTCTGGTAGTGTATCCATAGAGATTTCTTGGTAAAAATATGGAAGTGGTTTACCATTGCCTCCTTCCACTCAGTAAACCTGAGTCTTCACTCTCAACTCTTTCTCATGTCTCTGCTGCCCAGCACAGGTGAGTTTTGACTTGTAGTAGATTGCCTTCCATTTGCAAGCTACTGCTCAATATAGGAACGGAATGGGTATGCCTCTGCTTGACTGTCCCTCCCATAGTCGAGACTGGTAGAGTACTGGAAACTCCGCAGGTGCGACTCTGAGAAGGAACGGAACATGTTTACCAAGTTGGTTATATTGCTCTCACCCAAGCACTTTGTACTGTGAGCTGCACAAATTAAACACTCAATAAATACTATTGATTGATGAAGGGGGAAAGAAGGTTAACATTAGAGTACCGAAGTGTGCGGGCCGGATTGTAGTAGAAGAGTAGCCAGGTGAGGTAGGAGGGGTCAAGGAGGTTGAGTCCTTTGAGGTTAATGGTGAGGAGGATTTATTGGATGTGGAGGTGAATGGGCAACCACTGGAAATTCCTGAGGAATGGATAAACATGGCCTGAACATTTTTGTAGGAAAATGTTCTGGGCAGCCAAGTGAAGTATGGACTGGAGTGGAGAGAGATAGAGACAGAGAGGTAAGCGAGGAGGCTGATCCAGTAATCAAGGAAGGACAGGATAAGTACTTGGATTACTATAGTATCAGTTTGAATGGAGAAGAAGGAGTGGATTTTAATGATATTGTGAAGGTGGAAACTAGAGGATTTAGTGATAGATTGAATATGTGGGTTGAACAAGAGAGAGGATTCAAGGATAACGTCAAGGTTATTGGGCTTGTGAGACAGAAAGGATGATGGTGTTATCTACAGTAATGGGAAAGTCATGGGGAGGACAGGGTTTGGGTGGGAAGATAAGAAGTTCTGTTTCAGACGTATTAAGTTTGAGGTGACAGGAGGACATCCAAGTTCTGATGTTTTGAAATCAGGAGGAAATGCAAGACTGCAGAGAGGGAGCGAGATCAGGACTGGAGATTTGGGCACATCACTTCACTTCTCTGGTCCTCAGTTTCCTCATCTGTCAAATGGGCATTAAATATCTGTTCTCCCTCTCCCTTAGACTGGGAGCTCCATGTGAGACAGGGACTGTGTCCGAGCTTATTATCCTGTGTCCATTTCAAGACTTACCCAACCTCTTGACTTCCACATGCTACACAGATGTCATGGGGACATTGGCTGTAGCTATTCCAGAGGAGCAGTAGGAATGACTCCTCTGAACAGGACCTACTTTAGTAGTGATCAGCACAGGACAGAGTTATGAGTTGTACTCCATAAAATAATTTTTATTATTATTATCATCATCATCAATAATAATAATGATAATAATAGTAAGGGTAATGATATTTGTACGTGCTCCTTTGGTGCAAGGCACTGTACTGAGCACTGGGGTAGAAACCAGGTTCAGAGCAAAGTACTCAGGGTGCATTGGTGTGCAGATAATATTATTGATTACCTACTGTGTATAGACACTGTGCTAAGTGACCTGCTGTTAGTTCAATGGAAAATAAGAATAGCAATAGTGTGTGGCCTCCCTTCTTTCCTCCCTACCTGCCATTTTTAACTGTTCACTCTCGAATGGCCTCTTCCCCATTGCTTCCAAACATGCCCATATCGCCCCCAACTTAAAAAAAAAAAACATCCCTTGAGTCCACAGTTCCATCCAGTTATCGCCCCATCACCCTCCCACCATTCCTCTCCAAACTCTTGGAGCGAGCTATCTCCAACCAGTGTCTCAAGTTCCTCTCCTCCAATTCTCCCCTTGACCCTCTCCAATCTGGCTTCCATCCCCTTCACTCTACAGAAACCACTTCTTAGAGGTCGCCAATGACCTCCTTCTTGACAAATCCAATGGCCTCTACTCCATCTTAATCCTCCTCAACCTCTCAGCTGCTTTTGACACTGTCGACCTCCATCTTATACTGTAAACATTATCCAAACTTGGCTTTACTGACAATGTCCTCTCCTGCTTCTCCTCCCATCTCTCTGACCACCCATTTTCAGTTTCTTTCATGGGCTCCTTCTCTGTCTCCCATCTCCTACTGTGGGTGTCCCTCAAGATTCAGTTCTGGGTCCCCTTCTATTCTCGATCTACACCCACTCCCTTGGAGAACTCATTCATTCATCAGGCTTCAACTACCACCTCTATGCTGATGACACCCAAATCTATATCTCCAGCCCTTATCCCTCTCCCTCTATGAAGTTTTACGTTTCCTCCTGACTTCAAGACATCTCTACTTGGATGTCCTCCCCAAACCTCAAGCTTAATATGGCTAAAGCTCAACTTCTTATCTTCCCACTGAAACCCCGTCCTCCTGCTCCCTTTCCCATCTGTCCCGTCTTTCCATCCACTCTAGATTACAGGACTGGAGGTCCAACGTTAGGTACCAAACCCATCACTGCTGACAGCACCACCATCCTTCTTGTCTCATAATTCCATAACCTTGGCATTATCCTTGACTCCTTTCTATTGTTCCACCAACATATTCAAGCCATCATTAAATCTTGTCAGTCCCATATTCACAACATCTTAGCATCCGCCCCTTCCTCTCCATCCAAACTGCTTTCATATTAAGACAAGCCATCCTGCCTTGATTATTGTATCAGCCTCCTTGCTGACCTACCTGCCTGCAGTCTATATTCCACTCTGTTACCCCGATCAATTTTCTTCAGAAACCTTCAGACCATGGTCCTTAAGAAATTCCATTGGTTGCCCAGCCACCTCTGTATTGAAGGAAGCTACTCACCATTGGCTTTAAAGCACTCGAACACCTTACACCCTCTTACCTCACCTCAACACTCTCCTACTAAAACCCATCCTGAGCACGTCGTTCCTCTAATGCTCACCTTCTCGCTGTACCTCGAGTTTATCCATCTCAACACCGACCTCTAGCCCACATCCTACCTCCTGCCTGGAATACTCTTCCTCCTCATATCAGACAGATAATTCCTCTCCCCCACTTCAAAGCCTTATGTGTGTATCTGTAATTTATTTATATTCATTTTTCCCTATCTAGACTGTTAGCTTGTTGTGGGCCGGTAACATGTCTACCAATCTGTTATGTTGTACTCTCCCAAGTGGTTAATACAGGGCTTCACAAACAGTAAGTACTAAATAAATACGATTGACTGATTTAGAGGGGGAGTGAGATGGGGAGTGGCCAACCCACTCGGCTTCGGGTTACAGAAAGTAGAGCCAGCAACCACTAAAATCTCTCTTTCCCTGGCTGCTTGTTTTCTCGTCTTTCCATCCACTCTAGATTACAGGACTGGAGGTCCAATGTTAGGGACCAAACTCAGTGTATGTGTATTCTCATCTAGACTGTAAACTCGTTGTGGGCAGGGAATGTATTTGTTGTGTTGTCCTCTCCAAAGTTCTCAGTACAGTGCTCTGCACACAGTAAGCTCTCAATAAATACATTGTATCCCCTTGCTCGCCCGTGAATCATTGTGTCCCCCTGCTTCCACTCCTCCGCCCAACACGCTTAAACGACCATCCTTGAAGAGCCTCCCAATACCCTCCTTTCCGGTCTGGACCTGACTGATTCCCTCCCCGCCTCCCCTCCCCAGGGAAAATAGGCCCTTGTTACCACCAAGTTGCTTTAACAACAACCTCATTAACACCAACGCAGCCCTCCCATGCTATTTGGCTGTTCATTCCTCTCCCCAGGCATCTGTGCTCCCTGACCCCCTTAACAGTTCCACCCTACACCAGAGCTGCCATCAATACGACCCCATCCTCCTCCACCTCCGAGAAAGGTTTGCCAAGAGCCCCGAGATCCTGCTTGCCATTAGCCTCCTTGACCTGATTTGACTGACTTATGGACATTTCATGGTCGCTTCTGCATGTTAATCGTTAACTGCTCTCTGCGATATCATCATCTGCTTATTTTATTATTACCATCGAATGTTAATTGCCAACGTCTCTCGATGATGTCATCACCTGCCTATTTCACTGCCATCATATGTTAATTGTTAACCACTGTCTGCGATGGTATCATCTGCTTATTTTTTGCCATCACATGCTAGTTGTTATCTGCTCTCTGTGACATCATCATCTGCCTATTTTATTATTGCCATAGCATGTTAATTGTTAACTACCCTCTGTGATGCCATCTCCTACTTAAATCATTGCTACTGTGTTATTGCTTCTGCATTTCAAGTGCTAACCTTCCGCTGTGCTGTTATTTACCCTTCTGAGCTCACCATGAACTATCAGTTCCCTTGCTCGCAACTGCCATTCTTATTCCTCACCTTCCCCTTCCCCTCTCCCACCCAGTTTTTTTCCTCCCTCTCCCCCACCACCAATGCTTCCCCTCACCCCATACCCAGGATCCTTCTGTACCAGCGCCAACCCTCAAATCCTCCCTCCCCTCCTCCCCGCCCCCACTCATCCCAGTTCTTCTTTCACATCGCCACCCTGCTTCCCACTCTCCCCGCCTAGGCCCCCGCAAACTCATCTCAATCCAAACCCTTCCCACCCCTCACACCCTTCCCCCTCCCTCCTTTCCCTCCACAGCTGCTGCCAAGTGTGGCCTCTGGAAATCCCGCTCCGTTATAGGTAAGCTCCCTTTCTTCCTGGACCTATTCCTTTACAGGACTCTAGTCCTCCTCGCCCTAACTGAAACATGCCTGTCTCCGGACGACACGGTCTCTTCCGCTGCTCTCTCAAGTGGAGGTCTCTTCTTCTCCCCCTCCCCCAGACTCACCGGAGAAGGAGGAGGTGTCTGTTTCCTTCTCGCCACCCAATGTCGCTTGTGCACTATCCCTCCTCCCCCTTCACTTTCCTTCTCTTCCTTTGAAGCCCACATTATTCGGCCCTACCACCCCCTCCAGATTCTTGTAGCCGTCACCTACCCACCCACCCCGGTCCCACCTCCAACTTCTGTGGCGATTTTGACCCCTTCCTCACCTTCCTTCTCTCCTTTTCCGTGCCCACTCTGATCCTCGGAGATTTCAATAACCACATGGATATCCCTGGTGACTCCTCTGCAGCCCGCCTTCTGTCTCTCTTTGACGCTGCCAATCTCTTGCTCCACCCCACCTCACCCACTCACCAACATGGTCACACCTTCGACCTCATCATCTCCTACCGCTGCACTATCTCCACCCTCACAAACTCTGACATCCCTCTCTCTGATCATAAACTTCTCACCTGCTCCTTCACTCACACTCCTCTTCCCTGTAATAAATCTATATTACTTCCTCACAGAGACCTCCTCTCTCTCCACCCCATCCATCTTTCTGAGCGCCTCACACCCCACCTCGCCTCCCTTTCCTCTCTACCCAATCTTGATGATCAGATTACTGCTCTCAACTCTACCCTTTCTACTCAGCTCGACTCCCTCCCTCCACTTTCCTTTCGCCGCTCTGGTACCACTAAACCACAGCCCTGGATCACGGCCACTGTCCGCCTCCTTCGCTCTTATGCTCGAGCTGCTGAACGCTGCTGGCAAAAGTATAAACACAAAGCAAACCTTGTTCACTTCAAGATTATCCTTTCCTGCCTTAACTTTGCCCTCTCCTCTGCCAGACAAAACTATTTTTCCTCTCTTATTGGCACCCATGTCCATCATCCCCGTCAGCTCTTCCGTACATTTAACTCCCTTCTCAGGTCCCCTATTCCTCCCCCAACTCCTTCCCTCACCCCCAACGATTTGGCCTCCTACTTCATTAATAAAATTAAACCCATCAGGTCTGAGCTCCCCAAAGTCAGTCCCCCCCTCCCTATTCTCCAATCCCCCGGCTCTCAACCCTCTCCGCTACTCTCCCATGCTTCCCTGCAGTATCCTCAGATGAGATCTCCTCCCTCCTCTCAAGTGCTACTCCAGCCACCTGTGCTTCTGACCCCATTCCCTCTCATCTTATGAAATCTCTCTCTCCGTCCCTCCTCCTCTCCTTAACTTCCATCTTCAACCGCTCACTTTCCACTGGTTCCTTCCCCTCTGCCTTCAAACATGCCCACGTCTCTCCCATCCTAGAAAACCCTCTCTTGATAACACTTCACCTTCTAGTTATCGCCTATCTCCCTCCTACCATTCCTTTCCAAACCCCTTGAATGAGTCATCTACACGCGCTGCCTCGAATTCCTCAACACCAACTCTCTCCTCGACACCCTCCAATCTGGCTTCCGTTCCCTACATTCCACGGAAACTGCCCTCTCAAAGGTCACCAATGACCTCCTGATTGCCAGATCCAACGGTTTATACTCTATCCTAATCCTTCTTGGCCTCTCAGCTGCTTTCGACGCTGTGGACCATCCCCTTCTCCTCAACATGCTATCCAACCTTGTCTTCACGGACTCTGTCCTGTCCTGGTTCTCCTCTTATCACTCCGGCCGTTCATTCTCAGTTTCTTTTGTGGGATCCTCCTCCCCCTTCCATCCCCTTACTGAAGGGATTCCTCAAGGGTGAGTTCTTGGTCCCCTTCTGTCCTCTATTTACACCCACCCCCTTTCTGAACTCATTCACTCCCACGGCTTCAACTATCATCCCTATGCTGATGACACCCAAATCTATATCTCTGACCCTGCTCTTTCTCCCTCCCTCCAGACTCGTATCTCCTCCTGCCTTCACTACATCTCCATCTGGATGCCTGCCCGCCATCTCAAACTCAGCATGTCTAAGACTGAACTCCTTATATTCCCTCCCAAACCCTGCCCTCTCCCTGACTTTGCCATTTCTGTTGACGGCACTACCATCCTTCCCGTCTCACAAGCCCACAACCTTGGTGTCATCCTCGACTCCGCTCTCTCGTTCACCCCTCGCATCCAATCCATCACCATAACCTGCCGGTCTCACCTGATGATGATGATGATGGCATTTGTTAAGCGCTTACTATGTGCAAAGCACTGTTCTAAGCGCTGGGGGAGGTTACAAGGTGATCAAGTTGTCCCACAGGAGGCTCACAGTTTTAATCCCCATTTCACAGATGAGGTAACTGAGGCACAGAGAAGTGAAGTGACTTGCCCAAAGTCACACAGCTGACAGTTGGCAGAGCTGGGATTTGAACCTATGATCTCTGACTCAAAGTCCATGCTCTTTCCACTGAGCCACGCTGCTTCACCTCCGCAACATCGCCAATATTCGCCCTTTCCTCTCCATTCAAACTGCTACCCTGCTCGTTCAGTCTCTCATCCCATCCCGACTGGATTACTGCATCAGCCTCGTCTCTGATCTCCCATCCTCCTGTCTCTCCCCACTTCAATCTATACTTCACGCCGCTAACTGGATCGTCTTTGTGCAGAAACGCTCTGGACATGTTACTTCCCTCGTTAAAAATCTCCAGTGGCTACCAATCAATCATCAGGAAAAAACTCCTCACACTCGGCTTCAAGGCTCTCCATCACCTCGCCCCCTCCTACCTCACCTCCCTTCTTTCCTGCTACAGCCCAGCCCACACCCTCTGCTCCTCTGCCAGTATCCTCCTCAATGTGCCTCGTTCTTGCCTGTCCCTCCGTCGACCACCGGCCCACGTCCTCCCCCTGGCCTGGAATGCCCTCCCTCTGCACATCTGCCAAGCAAGCTCTCTTCCTCCCTTCAAAGTCCTACTGAGAGTTCACCTACTCCAGGAGGCCTTCCCAGACTGAGCCCCCTCCTTCCTCTCCCTCTTCTCCCCCTCCCCATCCCCCGCCTTGCCTCCTTCCCCCCCCCCCGCATCTATATATATATGTATATATGTTTGTGCATATTTATTACTCCATTTATTTATGTTACTTGTACATATTTATTCCTTTTATTTTATTTTGTTAATATGTTTTGTTTTGTTGTCTGTATCCCCCTTCTAGACTGTGTGCCCGCTGTTGGGTAGGGACCGTCTCTATGTGTTGCCAACTTGTACTTCCCAAGCGCGTAGTACAATGCTGTGCACACAGTAAGCGCTCAATAAATATAATTGAATGAATGAATGAATGAATCGATTTCTTCCCCCAGTGCATATACAGAGATGCGATAATTGCACGGGGTTAACAAAAGAAAATTATTGATTAAATTAATTTATTTTTCCCCTTCGAGATGCTTGCCACTGCTGTTATGTCAGTTCCAGAGGAACATTTTAGATACTAGAGTACTGGTTTTCCTTTTTAATTTTTCCAAACGTAACCGTGATCTCATCTTCTCCTCCCAACGTGAGGTAGGTTGATACAGAGCACATTCTCCCCATTGTACAGTTGAGGAAACTGAGGCCCAGGAAAATTGTGTGACTTGTCAGAGGTCACACAGCTGGCCAATGGCAGAGCTGAAATTAAAACCCTTGTCTCCTGATTCCTGGCCCTGGACTTTCTCCAGTAGATCTCACAATCTAAGTAGGAGGGAGAACAGGGATTGAGGCGTATTTTCCAGATGATGAAACTGAGGCACAGAAAGTTAAAGCCCTTGCCCCGGGTCGTTAGGCCATGCTGTTCCTCTAATAATAATGGGCTTGGGAGTCAGATATTCATGGGTTTTAATCCTGGCTATGCCACCTGTTGGCTGTGTGACCTTGGGCAAGTCACTTCTCTTCCTTGTACCTCAGTTAACTCTTCTGTACAATGTGGATTGAGATTTTGAGCCCCACATGGGGTAGGTTCTGTCTCCAATCTGATCTGCTTGTTTGCATATAGTAAGCGCTTAACAAATACCCTAATTATTATTCTTATTATGATAATGATTGGACAGGATATTTCATTCATTTCACCGTTCATGATGAAACTTCCCAAGGGAGGGGATACTTCTCCATCACAGAAATGGAAACTTTTAAGGGGTGAGGTCTTTTTTCCCTAAAAAGGAACCCAGGAGTTTGGTGGTCTGGCCGTGACTGTTGAGCAGCACGAATGGGCTGATGGTGGGGTAACCACTGACCACAAATTGTGAAATGATTAAGAGGAAGGGATAATTTCTCAGCATTGTCACGAGGAGGAGGGAGAGGACAAAGTCTCCAGAGTAAAAGGCCACAAGGCAGCTCACCAGGAGTAGGATGGTTTGGGTGGCCCGGGGATCCGGCGAGGTCCTGGGGGTCAGGTGGTGTACGTGGAGATGTTGGACCCTCAAGCTGTGACGGAGGAGGAGGAGGACCATGCAGCCAATGGATCTTCCCATGAGACCCAGGGAGAGGATGTTGTGGACCACCATAAGTGTCAAGAACAGCCCATAGAGCAGAGCGCTGATGGATGTGCTGATCCTGAACAACATGCAATAGTTGTCGTGTAAACTGTTCACTCTTCTGGTCACGTTGGGGGACGAAACCATCTTCACGAGGAGGTTGGCTTCCACAAGCAGGTTGATGAACCAGATGGAGACGCAGACTGGGAAGATACGCTTAGACATCTAGTCTTTGAGCTGGGCCTAAGAGGTGAGGCTGGGGCTGATGGTGAGGGCCTGGGTAGCGCTCAGCTGGCTTGTGGTGCCCCTGGAGGAACCGCGCTAAGTGTGGTAAACAAATGTGAAAATACTGTTCAGTGAGGGGTCCATCGATGGTGTATGATGAGCTCTTATTGTGTGCAAAGTATTGTACTAAGTACTTGGGACAAAACAATAGTTATTCATCCTTCGATGGTATGTACTGAATGCTTATTGTGAGCAGAGCACTGTAGTAAGCACTTGGGAGGGTTCAGTACAGTAGAGCTGGTAGACATGTTCCCTGTCCACAATGACTTCAAGGTCTAGGGTGGGGACAGACATAGATGTAAATAAATTATGGATATAGACATTAGTGCTGTGGGGTGAATATCAAGTACTTAGGGTACCATGGCAGGGTTGGGTATGCCAATGAAGCTTAGAGCTGTGCATAGAGAGATACTCTCTCACTAGGATTATCCATAATGGAAAGGTCTAAGTGGAAGCATCAGACAAAGCTGGTGCACCTGTGCTGGGCAGCAGCAACATGGGAAAGAGTCAAAGACAGATGATCAAGTGATCCAAATGTCGATCAACGACAATGGCAGAGACTCGAGTTTTCACTGCACGGAAGAATGTAATAGTAAATCACTACTGTATTTTTTACCAAGAAAACTCTACGTGTGCATATACCAGAATGTCTACAGATAAAGTTCTGGAAGATGACCCCTCCGGTTGGAAGGCACTCAAAAAACTACTAGGGATGAGCAGACAACATGTCAGAGCATCATGAGTGTTTATGATGTGGCTGTAATAAAGCCTTCGGACTTCAGGTTGCTGGTGTTTCCATGTGAGAAAGAGTATCCAAAGCTGTAAAGATATCTTTATTACTGGAAAATGGAATATGCATAGTATGAACCAGGGAAATCTGGAAATAGTCAAAAATGAAATGGATGGATAGAAGATAGACATCCTAGGAATAAGTGAAATGAAATGAACTGGTATTGGGCATTTCCAATCCAGTTAGCATATCACCTACCACTCTGCTCATACCAAAAAAAAGAAGAAACGATGTAGCGGTAATTGTAACAAAGAAAATTGCTAAGACAGTTATCGGATAGAATGCTATCAATAGCCAATTGATATCTGTTAGATTCAGAGGGAAAGCATTCAATATGACATTTCAGGTATATCCCCCAACAAGAGATGTGAAGCAAGAAGAAATAGATAGGTTCTATGATTAAATGCAGAGAAAGATTGATTGAAGCTGCAAGCAAGATGTGTTGATTATCTCTGAGGACTGGAATGTAAAAGTTGGTAATGAAATGGAAATGAAGGTTGTTGGAAAGTATGGCCTTGGAAATTAGAATCAAGCCAGAGACCAGTTGATTTTTGACTCAAATGACTTTTTAACTGCAAATGTCTTCTTTAACCAACCTAAATGATGACCGAGCACATGGACTATATAGAAATCAAATAGGTTATTTTATTTGTAGAAAGAAATGGAGGAGTTGTACTTTGGCATCAAAAACATGGCCTGGAATTGATTGTGAAACAGATCATGAGCTTTCACTGTGTAAACTAAGGCTAAAACTTAGAAAGATCAACCATGCCTTACAGCTGCCCAAATATGACCTGACGAATATTCTCCTTGCATTTAAGAAGCGTGTAAAATATCAATTTGAGATGCTTACTCTCAAAGGGAAGGAACCATTCATTCATTCATTCATTCATTCAATCGTATTTATTGAATGCTTCCTATTTGCATAGCACTGTGCTAAGCTCTTGGGAAGTACATGTTGGCAACATATAGAGACGTTCCCTACCCAACAACGGGCTCACAATCTAGAAGGGGGAGACAGACAACAAAGGAAAACATGTAGACAGGTGTCAAGACATCAGAGTAAATAGAAGTACTGCTAGATGCACATCATTAACAAAATAAATAGAATAGTAAATATGTACAAGTAAAATAGAATAATAATAGAGTAATAAATCTGTACAAACATATATACAGGTGCTGTGGGGAGGGAAAGAAGGTAGGGCGGAAGGGGTGGGGAGGGGGAGAGGAAAGAGGGGGCTCAGTCAGGGAAGGCCTCGTGGAGGAGGTGAGCTCTCAGTAGGGCTTTGAAGGGAGAAAGAGAGCTAACTTGGCGGATGTGCGGACAGAGGGCATTCCAGACCAGGGGGAGGACGTGGGCCGGAGGTCGATGGTGAGACAGGCGAGAATGAGGCAAAGTGAGGGACCACTGTGAGGAACCAGAGAAACTGTGGATTGAGATTAAAATTGTCATCATGGAAGAAAGCAACAAAGTTTTGCAAAAGGTCAGGAAGCAGAAGATGTCAAAATGGAGGTTGACCATAACTCTGGAAATAGCCAAAAAAGGGAAGGAATAAAAAATCAGAGGACAAAAGAACCTGGTTAAAGAACTGAGCCAAAGGTTCCAGCGCTCTGCCAGGAGAAGGAAGAAGGACAAACAGGAACATTATTACAGCATTTTTAAATCAATCAATCAATCAATCAATCGTATTTATTGAGCGCTTACTCTGTGCAGAGCACTCTACTAAGCGCTTGGGACGTACAAGTTGGCAACATATAGAGACAGTCCCTACCCAACAGTGGGCTCACAGTCTAAAAGGGGGAGACAGAGAACAGAACCAAACATACCAACAAAATAAAATAAGTAGGATAGAAATGTACAAGTAAAATAAATAAATAAATAGAGTAATAAATATGTACAAACATATATACATATATACAGGTGCTGTGGGGAAGGGAAGGAGGTAAAATGGGGGTATGGAGAGGGGAACGAGGGGAAGAGGAAGGAAGGGTCTCAGTCTGGGAAGTCAATAATGAATGTGGGTGGATAAGATCACTATTTCAGGAGATTTAAGGAAATTAAGGGAACATTTCATCCTTGGATTGGCTTTGCCGAAAGCAAAGATGAACTGATGATAAATGATGCCAATGAAATCAAACAGATATTGAGGTAATACACAAAGAAACTATATTAGAAGGACAGCAATATACAGTAAGTATTTGAAAATGTTCCTTATGAATTATAGCCTCTCATCAGGGAAAAGGGAAGTTAGATTAGTTTTGCACTGTCTTACCAAAAATAAGGCACATGGAATTGATAGACTTCCTGTTGAGGTGTTTCAGGTAACTGGAGAGGAATCAGTTAATATCTTCACCAAATTATATTAACAGGTATGGTTAACCACTCAATGGCCATCTGATTGGAAGAGATTAGTTTATGTTCCAATACTTAGTAAGGGAGATACGACTAAATGCAACAATTACTGTACAATTTTCTTTATTTTACATGCCACCTAGGTATTGCTAAGTTATAAGGCATCGAATGGAGACCTATGTGGAACATCAATTGCCCGATGATGAAGCAAGAATCCGGAAAGAATCCAGAAAGGACAAGAGAATATTAAAAGGAAGTCAGCATGTGCTTTATAGATTATAGTAAGACCTTTGACTACAAAACTCATGAGAAGCTCTTGAGCTCATGAAGGAAAATGGGCATGCTGGATCATTTTCTGGGCATGTCACCCCCTTTTCAAAAATCTCCAGTGGTTACCTATCAACCTCCATATCAAGAAAAGACTTCTAATTATTGGCTTCAAAGTTCTCCATCACCTTCCCCCCTCCTACCTCAGGTCCCGTCTCTCTTTCTACATACCAGGCCTCACACTCCATGCCTCTCGTGCTAAACCTCTCACTGTGCCTCATTCTCACCTGTCAATCAATCAATCAATCAATCAATCGTATTTATTGAGCACTTACTGTGTGCAGAGCACTGTACTAAACGCTCGGGAAGTACAAGTTGGCAACATATAGAGACAGTCATCATCATCATCAATCGTATTTATTGAGCACTTACTGTGTGCAGAGCACTGTACTAAGCTCATGAGAAGTACTAGTTGGCAACATACACAGACAGTCCCTACCCAACAGTGGGCTCACAGAGTAGAAGGGGGAGACAGAGAACAAAACCAAACATATTAACAAAATAAAATAAATAGAATAGATATGTACAAGTAAAATAAATAAATAAATACAATAATAAATACGTACAAACATATATACATATATACAGGTGCTGTGGGGAAGGGAAGGAGGTAAGACGGGGTTGATGGAGAGGAGGGCGAGGGGGAGAGGAAGGAAGGGGCTCAGTCTGGGAAGGCTTCCTGGAGGAGGTGAGCTCTCAGTAGGGCCTTGAAGGGAGGAAGAGAGCTAGCTTGGTGAATGGACAGAGGGAGGGCATTCCAGGCCCTGGGGATGACGTGGGCCGGGGGTCGATGGCGGGACAGGCGAGAACGAGGCACGGTGAGTCAGAGGTCATGGGTTCAAATCCCATCTCTGTCAATTGTCAGCTGTGTGACTTCGGGCAAGTCAGTTTCATTCATTCATTCATTCATTCATTCCGTCAGTCATATTTATTGAGCGCTTACTGTGTGCAAAGCACTGTACTAAACGCTTGGGAAGTACAAGTTAGCAACATATAGAGATGGTCCCTACCCAACAGTGGGCTCACAGTCTAGAAGAACAAAACAAAGACAGAGAACAGAGACAGAGAACAAAACAAAACATATTAACAAAATAAAATAAATAGAATGAATATGTACATACAGAATATGTACAAATAAAAATAAATAAATGAATAGAGTAATAAATACGCACAAACATATATACATATATACAGGTGCTGTGGGGAGGGGAAGGAGGGGGAGAGGAAGGAGGGGGCTCAGTCTGGGAAGGCGTCCTCGCTATATGTACATCATTAATAGAATAGAGTAGTAAATATGTACAAGATATATAGAGCAATATTTATGTACGAATATATATATACATATATATATATATATATATATATTTACTACTGCAGTGGGGAGGGGAAGGGGGTAGGGCGGAGGGAGGGGGATGCTTTCCGGAAGTAGGATGTATTCTGCGTTCACCACAAAACTCTCTAGGCTCCACAGCTAAGCTTTTACCTCGAAGTAAGACACTTTCCCAGCGAATTCAGCGTCCACCCTCCGGCCGGAAATTCTTTTCAACGCAACGGCCCGGATTTTACCTCCGAGACGCTTTCCGGGTCTCCTCCTCTTCGTGGAAAAGCGCGCTCAACTCTGCGGCCCGGGTTTAACTTTTCTGTGCCTCAGTTACCTCATCTGAAAAAAGGGGATTAGTACTATGAGCCCCCCGTGGGACAACCTGATCACCTTGTAAACTCCCCAACGCTTAGAACAGTGCTTTGCACATAGTAAGAGCTTAATAAATGCCATTATTATTATTATCATTATTATTATAATAAATACAACTGATTGACTGATGAAGGAGGAGGGAGATACAGTTCAGAGGGAGGTCGTGGGCAAGTGGTCAGTGACTAGATATATGAGAACGAGATACATTGAGTAAGTTGGCATTAGAGGAGCACAGTGCACGGACTGGGTTACAGTAGGAGAGCAGCGAGGTACGGGAGGAGGGGCCAAGGTGATCGAGTCCTCCAAAGCTGATGGAGCAGGTGGGCCTCAACTCTAACCTTTGAGCCCCCATAGACCCAGCTCTGACAGTAAACATTGAGGACCTGAGACCTCAGGGGAGGGAGGAGCAGGGAGGCTTCTTTCCTGGGAGTACGTTAAGTGTGGAGAAAACAATCTCGCCTAAAGCTATGGGAAAGATGCAGCAATCTTTCATAGTTCTCAGAAGTTCATACATCAGGGACGAGAGATGCACATTCCTTGAGAACTTTGTCTCTGACCCCCACAGTATTTTCTCACACCCTTGGTAGATGTGGGCCCCATCACTGCAACTACATGATGTTACTGGAAGGAGTAGGGAAGCAGTGTGGCTTTTTCCATCCAGATTGCTACCACATTAATCCAAGCACTTCTCCTACCCTATCTTGACTAGTGTATAAGCATCCTCGTTGACCCCTACCTTCTGTCTCTCCCACTGCAGGCCGTACTCCACTCTGCTGCCTGGATCATTTTATTAAAAGATGTTCAGTCAATTGGTTGCCCATCTACCTTGGGCAACAAATTCCTTGCCCTTGGCTATAAAGCACTCAGTCTCTTGTCCCCCTTCTAGTTCACCTTGCTGCTCTTCTTCCAGCCCACTCACTATGCTCCTCTAATGCGAAACTAGTTGCTGTACCTCATTCTTGTCTATCTCACCGCTAACCCCTCATCCACTTCCTGCCTCTGGCATGGAACGTGCCCCCCACCTCCTCTCCGACTTTAATATCTGACAGACGATTACTCTTCCTACTTTCAAAGCCAAATTGAAGGCACATCTCCTCCAAGAAGCCTTCCTTGACTAAGCCCTCATTTCCTCTTCTCCCAATCCCTTTTGCTTTTCACTTGGATTTGCTCCCTTTATTCACCCCTCCCTCAGCCCCACAGTACTTATGTAGATGTAAATCAATCAATGGTATTTATTGACCACTTACTATATACAGAACACTGTTCTAAGTTCTTGGGAGAGTAGATCACCACAGAATTAGCAAAGGCATTCCCTGTCCATAATGACCTTTGTAACTTCTGTCTCTCCCTCTTGACTAAGGTCACTGTGGTCTGGGAATGTGTCTACCAACTCAATTATACTTCATTCTCCCAAGTGCTCTGCACACAGGAATGTTCAATAAATGCATTTGATTAATTGGTTGATAGTAGAAAGAGCACGGGGCTCAGGGTCAAATGCCTTGGTTTATAATCCTGGCTCTACCATTTGCCTGCTCTGTGATCTTGGACAAGTAACTTAACTTTTCTGTGCCTCAGTTCCCTCATCTGCAAAATAGAGATTCAATACTTCTCTTCCCTCCTACTTATACTGTTCACCCTCTGTGGGTCCTGATTACCATGTATCTATCCCAGCGCTTAGTACAGTGCTTGGCATATAGTAAGTATTCAACAAAAATTATTATCCACCTCCACATGCCCTTTGCCCACATCCTCCCGCCTGGAACTCCTTCCCCTTTCTTTTACATATCTAGCAACTCTGTTGTATTCTATTCTCCCAAGCACTTAGTACAGTGTTCTGCACACAGTAAGCACTCCATAAATACCATTGATTGATTGATTTATTGTCTGATTGACTGATACACAACAGACCACCACATTCCATGCTATCAAAGCCCTCCTAAAATCACACTCCCCATCCAGACCATAAGCTCATTGTAAGCAGGGAATGTGTCCATAATATTGTTTTACAGCACTCTTCCAAGCACTTATTCCCAAATCCAACGTGCACTCCTGCATCCTAATCCTCGTCGAACTCTCAGCTGCCTTCAACACTGTCAACCACCCTCTTCTCCTGGAATCATTATCCAGCGTTGGCTTCATGGACACTATCCTCTTCTGGTTCTCCTCCTATCTCTCTGGCGGCTCATTCTCCGTCTCTTTCAGGGGTTCCTTCTCTGCCTCCCACCCCGTACCTGTGGGTGCTCCTCAAAGTTCAGTTCTGGGTCCCCGTGTATTCACCATCTTCACTCACTGTCTTGGAGAACTCATTTGCTCCCATGGCTTCAACTACCACCTCTATGCAGATGATACACAAAACTACAACTCCAGCCTTGATATATATCTCTCTCTCGCTGCAGTCCCGCATTTTATCCTGTCTTCAAGACATCTCTATTTGGATGTCCACCAGTCACCTCAAACTTAACACATCTAAAACAGAACTCCTTAACTTCCCACCCAAACCGTACCCTCCCCAACGCTTTCTCATCACAGTATATGGCACCACCATCCTTTCTGTCTCACAGACCTTGACATTATTCTTGATTCCCCTCTCTCTTTCAATCCAAAGATTCAATCCATCACTGAATCCCGTTGGTTCAGCTTTCACAGCACTGCTAAAATCCACCCTTTCCTCTCCATCTAAATAGCTACCACGTGAATCCAATCGTTTATCCTATCCCTCTTTGATTAGTGCATCAACCTCCTTGCTAACCTCCCTGCCTCTTATCTCCCCCCGCACCAGGCCATGCTTCACTCTGCTGCCCGGATCATTTTCTACAAAAACATTCAGGTCACATTTCCCCTCTCCTCAAGAATCTCCAGTGGTTGCCCTTTTACATCTGAATCAAAGAGAAACTCCTTACCATTGGCTTCAAAGAACTCAATCATCTTGCCCCCTCCTTCTTCACCTCGCTATTGTCCTACTACAACCCAGTCCACACACTTCACTCCTCTTGCTTCCAGCCTTCTAAATGTATCTCGGTCTCATCTATCTTGCCTCCGCTTCCTAGCCCACATTCTCCTTCTGGCCTGGAATGCCCTCCCTCCTCATATCCAACAGACAATGACTCTCCCCACATCAAAGCCTTTTTGAAGGCCCATCTCCAAAAGGCCTTTCCTGATTAAGCCCTCCTTTCCTCTTCTCCCAATTCCTTCTATGTCATCCTGACTTGATCCCTGGTTCATCTCTCCTTCCAGCTCCACAGCACTTATGTAAATATCTGTAATTTATTTATTTATATTAATGTCTGACTCCCCTTTAGACTGTAAGTTCGTTGTGGGCAGTGAATGTGTCTGTTACATTGTTACATTGTTCTCTCCAAGCACTTATGGTGCAGCAGCTAGAGCACAGGCCTGAGTATCAGAAGGTCTTGGGTTTTAAGCCCAACTCCACTACTTATCTGCTGTGTGACCTTGGGTAAGCCACTTAACTTCTCTGTTACTGCATCTGTAAAATGGGGATTAAGTCTGTGAGCCCCTCGTGGGATAGCTTGATTACTTTGTAACTACTCCAGCGCTTAGAACAGTGTTTGGCACAAAATAAGGGCTTAACAAATGTCATTATTATTAATATTACTATTATTATTATTACAGTGCTCTGCACAGAGTAAGCACTCAATAGGAGTGGGTAATCATATGATGGACTACCGGACTGATTGATTATCCACTCTGTTGTACTTTCATCTCCCATGTTACTAGGCACTATTCTGCGCACACAGTACGTGCTCAATCATTATGATTATTGATTCATCAGGGCAAGGCCTGAGGGAAGTGGGGAACCCAGGAAAAAGAGAGGAAAGGAGTGGACTGCAGGCTGCAGCAGTGGGTGGTGAGGGGGGACAGTGGAATGAGAGGGTCATATAGCACTTATGAAAATAGCCATAGCTTATTTATTTGAACTAATGTCTATCTCCCCCTCTAGAATGTAAACCTGCTGCAGGCAGGGAATGTGACTGCCATATTGTTATATATACTTTATCACGTGCTTAACACAGGACTTTGCACACCGTAAGTGCTCAATAAATATGATTGATTAACTGGATGAGGTAGGTGGAATAACGGCAAAGCTGGAAGGGACAGAATGAGAGGTCCAGAGTGGTGACTGATTTGGGATTGATGTGCCCCATCCCACTCAACTAGGGCTCTCCCAGAGATTCAGGTTGGACCTGCAGGGATCTGCCTCTTTCTCCTTCTACCTGCAGGAGGAGCTGCCCTCGGCTTCCTCCTGCGAACAAAGACTACTCTGCTCAAATGAGCTAGGCACTCGCGACCCACTACCTATAGGTTGTCGGGACTGAAGGGAGGGAAGGAACTTCGCCAATTTAGAAGCTGATGCGGGAAATCATCTTAGGTGAAAAGGTGCCCTCTGGGGGTCATCCATGGAGTCGCGTGTTGGTGGAGAGGGGCTGCATTCGAATGCTTGCCTTCAGTGGCCCCCCTCTCCGAGCCCAGCCCCAGGGGGTCTCACCTGATTGCACCCAGATTAAGTGATCTGTCACCCCAGGAGCCGCCCTCTGGTGTCCCTGTCCAGCCTCAGCGGGATCACATAGACCTTGGGCCAGAAGATGCAGCCGAGGAGCCCGGTGCCAGAGGCCAGGATGGAGAAGAACTCCATGGCCACTGAGGCCTTGTCTCTGGTGCTCAGGTAGGTGGGCAGGAAGGAGACCCAGACGCTACAGAAGACCAGCATGCTGAATGTGATGCACCTGGCATCTTTGAAGCTGTCTGGTGGCTTCCTGGCCAGGAAGGTCACCGTGAGGTTGATCAGGGCCAGAAGCTCCATGTAGCCTAAGATGCAGTAGAAGGCGGTGGTCGAGCCCTAGTTGCACTGGACGAAGATGAGCCATATCTATGATAGGGAACTGTGGGAAGATTCCCAGCCAGACTGTACAGATGAGCACTTGGACGAGGAAGTAGGCACAGATGATGGAGGAAGGCGCTGTGGATCCCAGCCATGTCCTCATTCTGCTCCCTGGCCTAGTGGCTCTGAAGGCCAGGGCCATGGTTGCCATCCTGGCCAACACAGCAGAAATGACCACGGAGAAGATGACTCCAAAGGCCGTCTGTCTTAGTATGCAGGTGGCAAGAATAGGATGGCCAACAAACGTCATGGAGGATAGAAAGGAGAGCAGGAGGGCCATGAGAAGGGTATTACTGAGACTGCTGTTGTTAGCTTTCACTATGGGCGTGTTCCGATGCCAGATAAAGACTACCAAAACCAGGGCAGTGAGGCTAGAGAAACAGAGTGCTAAGGACTCCAGAACCATTCCCAAAGGCTCCTCGGAGGAAAGGAAGACCACCTCCTTGGGGATAAACTGATCTTTTTGAGGATTTGGAAATTCATCCTGGGGACACTCCATATCTGAAAGGAATAGATGGAATCTAACACTTCCTTTGGGTGGAGGCGTGAAATTCTGTGAAATTCTAGTCCCACGGTGAGGGACATCCATGGTACAGGTATAAAGGAATGCAGAGAAGAGCAACCAAAAAAATAGATGAATGGAGACTCTGCTTCTGAAAGACTGGAATGTGTCTAGTGACTCATTCGGAGTCCAACCCCGAAAAGATAATAGGACACAGAGGAGTCTGGGGGTCCAAACTGTCCCATGCCCCCCACCTCCAGCCTGCCCAGTGGATGGAGCTAGGGGCCGGGAGTCAGAAGGACCTTGGTTCTAATCTCAGCTCCACCACTTGCTTGTTGTGTTGACCTTGGGGAAGTCACTCCACCTTTCTTTGCCTCACTTACCTCATCTGTAAAATGGGGATGAAGACTGTGGGCCCCATTTAGGACATACTACTGTGTCCAAACCGACCTGCCTGTATGTACCCTAGCGCCTAGTGCTCAAATAGGAATACTTGTGGTATTTGTTAAGCGTTTTCACTATGCCAAGCACTGTACTAAGCACTGGAGTAGATACAAGATCATCAAGTCCCAAACTGGGCTCACAGGCTAAATAGGAGGAAGAACAGGTATTGAATCCCCATTTTACAGAGTGAGACAACTAAGGCGCAGAGAAGTGAAGGGACTTGCCGAAGGTCACACAGAAGACAAGTGGAGGAGCCAGGATCAGAACCCAGGTCTTGCTGACTCCTTGGCCATGCTCTATCCACATGGCTGTGCTGCTTCTCAAGGTACCTAGTAAACATTTAACAAATATTACAATCATTTTTGTTGTTATCATTATTATTCCCTCTCTCATAAGGCTTTCCCGGAATTCCCTGTCCGACCCACTACTGTTTGATTAGGAAGCAGAATACCCGGTGAACATCTACTGGTCTGATTTCTGATCAATTGACACAGGGCACGCAGACATAGCAGCAGGTGGCTTTCTTTTTCCAAGCTGCAGTAAGGCTCAGTAGAAAGAGCATGGGTTTGGGAATCAGAGGTCATGAGTTCTAATCCTGCCTCTACCACTAAATGGATGTCTGACTTTGGGCAAGTCACTTAACTTCTCTATTTGTTTATTTATTTATTTTACTTGTACATATCTCGTCTATTTTGTTAGTATGTTTGGTTTTGTTCTCTGTCTCCCCCTTTTAGACTGCGAGCCCACTGTTGGGTAGGGACTGCCTCTATATGTTGCCAACTTGTACTTCCCAAGCGCTTAGTACAGTGCTCTGCACACAGTAAGCGCTCAATAAATACGATTGATTGATTGATTGATTCTCTGTGCCTCAGTTACCTCATCTGTAAAATGAGGATTAAGATTGTGAGCCCCACGTGGGACAACCTGATCACCTTGTACCCTCCAGCGCTTAGAAGCAGCATGGCTCAGTGGAAAGAACCTGGGCTTTGGAGTCAGAGATCATAGGTTCGAATCCCGGCTCCGCCACATGTCTGCTGTGTGACCTTGGGTAAGTCACTTAACTTCTCTGAGCCTCAGTTACCTCACCTGTAAAATGGGGATTAAGACTGTGAGCCCCACATGGGACAACCTCATTACCTTGTTCTTTTAGACTGTGAGCCCACTTTTGGGTAGGGACTGTCTCTATATGTTGCCAACTTGTACTTCCCAAGCGCTTAGTACAGTGCTCTGCACACAGTAATCGCTCAATAAATACGATTGATTGATTGATTGATTGACTGATTGATTTTGCACATAGTAAGCTCTTAACAAATACCATCATTATTATTACACACCAAGTGGGGCGTCAGTTCGTGGGAAGGAAAAGCGAAGAAAGCTGGGCTCCTTTTATTCATTCCCAGTCCCAGCCCCATGGGACCTATGTCCATATCTTCAATTTTTTCATTGATGTCAATGTCTATGATCCTCTCCAGCCTGTAAACTCGTTGTGTCTGTTCTATTGTTATACTGTATTTTCCAAAGCACTAGTACTATGCTCTGCAAACAATAAGTGCTCAATAAATGTGATTGACTTACTGACTGACTTGGTGGCATTTACTGAACACTTGCTGTGTTCAGAGAACTGTATTAAATGCTTCATTCATTCATTCATTCAATTGTACTTATTGAGCGCTTACCGTGTGCAAAGTACTGTAGTAAGGGCTTGGGAGAGGACAATATGGCAATAAATAGACATATTCCTTGCCCACAAAGTGCTTGGGAGAGTACAGTGCAACAGAGTTGGTGCACGTACCATTTATGATTCCCTGCACGTGATGAGCTTGCCGTCTAGAGGGGGAGAGAGGTATTAATACAGAAAAAATCAATTTTTAAATATAGAATGCATAGATATGTACATAAGTACTTGAGGATGAATATAAATTGCTCAAAAGCCACAGATCAAAGTGCACAGACGATGCAGAAGGAAGAGGGCACTGGGGAAAAGAGGTTTTAAGTAGGGAAGGCAACTTAGAGGAAATGAGAAATAAGGCTGTGAAGGTGGGGAGAGGAGTGGTCTGGCAGATAAGGAAGGAGATAGAAGGGAGAACAGACATTCAATCTCTATTTGACAGATGAGGAAACTGAGACATGGAGAAGTGAAGTGACTTGCCCAAGGTCACATAAAAGACATGTGACAGAGCCAAGATTAGAAGCAGATCCTCTGACTTCCAGGCCCGTGCTCTATCCATTAGACCACACTGTTCTTTCCATTTGTGCCTGCTGTCCCAGCTCCCTGTACCTGTTTCCTGAACTCATTGCTCTCCTCATCTTTCCTCAACCCACCTCATCTATGAATCCATCTTTTCAGTTCCAATTCCATTCTCCCTGTTCCCTGTTTCACTGAGAGTTTTGCATTCCCTCTGATTATTTTTAAGCACTTTTAAGCACTTTCTGTGTGCCAGGCATTTTATTAAGGGCTGGGGCAGATACAAGCTTATCGGGTTGTACAGGTCCACATCCCACAAGGGGCTCATAGTCTAAGAAGGAAGGAGAAGATGTATTGAATGCTCATTTTATGGATGAGGTGACTGAGGCCCTGAGAACTGAAGCAATTTCCCCAAAGTCACACCCAAGCAAGTGGTGGAGCTGGGATTAAAAACCAGAGCCTGTGACTCCCAGATCCGTGCTCTTTCAACTAGGCCATATTACCTCGCACTGCCAGCTTGGAAGGGTGCATCTGAGTATTAGTACCGGTGATGATGTCGGCTCAGGGAGATGCTTTCCATTTATGATACCTGGTCTTGGGGCTACAGTATTTAATTTTCTTTGATAATAGCTTTAATTCTGTGACATGGGATTTCATGGCTCCTCCTGATTGGTGGAGGAGAGAGGTCTGGGATCAGCCACTAGGGCCCATAATTAAAGGTTGGCCAAGTTGTGATTGCAAGAATCCCTGACTCTTTCAAAGGGAATCCTCCTTGTTACTGGCCATGTGGGCGCCCCTGAGTTCGGACCTCTCTTCTCCCTCACTCCCTCCCTCCCTCAGCCCCCGTTCCAACCCCTGAGAAGAGAGAGCTCCTTCCCAGTCCTAATTAATCGCTGCCCTCAGGATTGGCACTTGCGTTGACTCGGCTAAGATGTTTTTCATTCCCTATCTCATCCTTTCTAGGAATTCTGACTCAGCAAAATTAGGAGCAGGACATTGGATCGGTTTGTGGAGGCGGGGTGGGTGGGGAGAAGATGCATCTCTGACAAATTCAAGCCCAGAGGAATGCTCTGAAATTATTTCCCTTGGTAATAGGCCTGATCGGTCCTGTGACTCCATAGAGAAGCAGTGTGGCCTAAGGGATAAAGCACGGGCCTGAGAGTTAGAGGTCCTAGGTTCTTATCTTGGTTCTACCCCTTCTTCCACTGTGTGACCTCAGGCAACTCTCTTTATCTCAGTCCTCTCATCTATCAAGTGTGGACTAAAACCATGAGCCCCATTTGAGATCCGTGTGAGACATAATATTAATAATTATTATGGCATTTATTAAGCACTTACTATGTGCAAAGCACTGTTCTAAGCGCTAGGGAGGTTGCAAGATGATCAGGGTGTCCCACAGGGGGCTCACAGTCTTAATCCCCATTTTACAGATGAGGTAATTGAGGCACAGAGAAGTTAAGTGACTTGCCCAAAGTCACACAGCTGACAATTGGCAGAGCTGGGATATGAACCCGTGACCTCTAACTCCAAAGCCAGTGCTCTTTCCCTAGGTCACTCTACTTCTCTGGGAGTCCAACCTGATTTAGCTTCTATCTACCCAATGCTTAGTACAATGCCTGGCACATTATAAACGCTTAACAAATATCATAATAAAAACACCCAGCACTGTCAGTGGTGTCTTATTTGAATATGAAAGACAATAATGTATGTGTATTATCACTGATAATATACATCGCTATTCATATATGCATATATATATATACATGCATATACACACATGCACATATCATTGTCCTTCATATAGTGTTATACGATGATGGAATATAATGAGGGTGATATGTATATTTTATATGAATGTATATTATATCACTTGGTAGATAGATACGATTAGTGATGCTAACAAAGCAGAAAGAAAAGAGAACAAATAGCAAAAAACGAAATGTAGCATGAAATGAATAGACGAAACAGACAAACTGGCCAAAAATTTACCTGGCCAAACTTTCCAAGAAGTTCAGGATCAGCTAAGCCTACTTTTTTTATTATTTTTTTCAGAGATATATGTTAAAAGCTCACTATGTGTCAGGCACTGTTCTAAGTGCTGGGGTAGACACAAATCAACAGTATTTATCTAGCATATTATCTGCAGAGAAGGGAGTAGAGGCTCCTCTCTAGTTCAGGCTGTCTCATGCTGAAATGCAGCTGTCACTTCACCAGGCAAAGCTAACATTCATCATCATCATCACTAAAGGTATTTAATTGAGTGTTTACCATGCACAGAGCACTGTACTCAGCATTTGGGAGAGTCCTATACAACAGAATTGGCAGACGTTCCCTTCCCACAGCGAAATTACAGGCTAGAGGGAGAGACAAACATGAATATAAATAAAGAATTTATAGCGCATAGTTCATAGATAGACACATATGTGCTGTGGGGAACTTCCCTGGGAAGTGACTATTGCACTAGGTCCCTCAAACAATCAATAATCAATGGTATTCATTGAGTGCTTACTATGTTCACAGCACTGTACTAAGCGTTTGGGAGAGTACAATAAAACATAATTAGTAGACACATTCCCTGACCATAACTGGCTTACAGTCCCTCCCATCTCAGGTCCTTTTCTCTTCTCTCCCACCTACTTGGGGCTCTGCTGCTGCCGTCAACTCGGTTGATGTGGACAGTGGGGCTTTGTGTTTCCTCAGAAAATCTGCCCCAGAATTGTCTCCTGATGCTGTTGATAATCAGGAATGGACTTATGGCCAAGAAGACGAACGACAAAACCGTGTGGATATTCAGTATGAGGGGAGTCTTGGCCTGGGAGTTCATTAACACGTTCAATGTGACCGAACTGCTTCTGTGCAGGAGATCATAGAGAGTGACCAGGAAAAGGATACATTTGGCTTGTCAAAACTTGGGCATCGGAGTGGACAGGTATCCATGTCCATGCAGGTCCTAGACTAACTTGTGATGCTTACACAGTCACCAGGCCAATGTTGGCCCCACTCATGAGCCCAATAAAGAGGAGATCGGGGAGGGTGAAAATGATGGAATTCACCACGGTGAGGCCCGCGCTGACTCTGACTGAAGAACCATATTTTAAATGAACTATATTCTGAACTCTGGTCTGGTTCTGAGGGGGTGGTAACGTCAAGGCGCAAACTGGGTATCCAGAAGAGAAGGCAAGACAGGTCGAACCATCTGGGGTCTCTGTCTTTGACCAGAGCTCATTGGAGGGTCCCAGGGTTGAGGTGACGGCCTGGAATATGCTTAGGAGAAAATGGAATGTCCCCGGGCCATGCGGTAGCAATAACGGAGGATTTTGCAGCCAACTGTGTTCAGGAAATATTCCATCTTCTAAGCTTCAGTGGTCTCCAAGATTCCCTTGCTGAGATGCACCATGGTGTTGGGCAGGCCCAGGTGAGCGTAGATCTGGTCAAGGGGCCTTAGGCTGGAGAAGATGGAAAGTAGCAGGAGAATGATATTCCCAGAAGCCCAGAAGCACTGTAAGCAGGATGGCTTAAAAAATACCATAAAAACAAAGCAAAGAAAAAAAGCAGCTATTAAAAAATCAGTGAATCAGTCGATCGTATTTATTGAGCACTTATTCTTTGCAGAGCATTGTATGAAGTGCTTGGGAGTTATAGTGTTATACTGTACTCTTCCAAGTGCTTTGTCAAGTACTCTGCAAAAAATAAGTGCTTAGTAAATACCATCGATTGATTAGAGCGTACAATACAATAGAGTTGATAGACGTGTTTCCTGACCAAAAGTCCAGGATGAGTGTAAATTGTAACTGGAATATTTCATGTTAGTCATTAATGAATCCACCAATGGCATTTATTGAGGGCTTACTACGTGAAGAGCACTCTAGTAAATTCTTGGGAGAGTACAACAGAATTAGTAGACAGATTTCCTACCCATCTGTCTATCAGTGGTATTTAATGAGTGCTCACTGTGTACACAGCACTGTACCAAACACTTCAGAAAGTGCAATACAACAGAGTTGTTAGACATGATCCCTGCACATACAACGAGCTTGCAGTTTAATAATAGTGGCATCTTTTTAGGGTCTTTCTTAAACACTTCACTATGTGTCAAACACTGTAGGTACAGGTTAATTAGGTTGGACCCAGTCCCCCTGCCTCGTGGGGCTCCCCGTCTAAGTAGGAGGGAGAACAGGTATTTAATCACCATTTTACCATTGAGGAACACAGGCACAGAGAAATTAAGTGACTTGCCCAAGGTCACACAGCAAGCAATTCCAGAGCGAGCATTAGAACCCAGGTCCTCTGACTCCCAGGACCATGCTCTTTCCACTAGGCCATGCTGCTTCTTTTCCTGTTAAATCCATACAATCCTTTTAGCACTGTGCTGAGCTAGATACAATACAATTGGATCAGACAGGGTCCCTGCCCTGAGGGGACTCAGTTCCTTTCTCCCCTCTGACGTTCTAAAATCAGCTAAAGATACCACTGACTGTGGGGTCATTCAGGGGAGCTGGCCATGGCAGGAGATGGATCCTACAGTCCCAGGATACTGAGGATCTCTCTCCCTGAACCCTCTACTTGTAGGCCCATGGGTTTGTGGTATTGTAGATTTTGAAGCCATAATTTAATGGGTAATGAAGAGGTAGGATCAACATCAATTGAGAATTCACTTTGAGTCTAGCTCTGTTCTAACCACTTGAGGAAGTACAGTAGAGTAGACCGATTAGACACGATCCCTGCCCTCAAGGATCTTGGAGAAAGCGCACTGGCGTAGTGGAAGAAGCACGGGCCTGGAGGTCAGTGGACATTGGTTCTAATCCTGGCTCCACCACCTGCCTGCTGAGTGAGTTTGGGCAAGTCATTAAGTACTCCGTGCCTTAGTTACCTCATTTGTAAAATGGCGATTAAATGGGGCTGTGTCCAACTAATCATCTTGCATCTACTCCAGTGTTTCACACATAGTGAGCCCTTGACGAATGCCATAAAAAAAGAAAATGAAAGGATCTTACAATCTCGTGGGGAAGACAAATATTAAAATAAATTATGAATGAGAGAAGTAACAGAACATCAGGATATGTACATAAGGGGGTGGGGCAGGGTTGAATATAAAAGTGCTGCTTTAGGGGTACAAGGAGAAGGAACAGAATATCAGAATGTGTAAACAAGAGGGTTGGGCAAGGGTGAGTATAAAAGTGCTGCCTAAAGGGTATAGGCCCAAGTACCTAGGTAAAACAAAAGGGACAAAATGACAGAATAATCAGGGAAGAGCTATAGGATTTAATAGAGCTTTGAAGATGGAGAGAGTAGTAGTCTGCTAGACATGAAGGGGTATGGAATTCCTGACCAGAGGGAATATATGAAGACATGGCATAGCCAAGTGGATAGATCATAAGTCTGGGAGTCAGAAGGACATGGGTTTTAATCTCAGCTCTGCCACTTGATAATAATAATAATTATAATTATGGTATTTGTTAAACACTTACTATGTGCCAGGCACTGTACTAAGCACTGGGATTGGTTCAAGAAAATTGGATTGGACACACACCCTTTCCTATATGGGGCTCAAAGTTTCAATTCCTATTTTGCAGATGAGGTATCTGAGACACAGAGAAGTGAAGTGATTTGTATCTACTACTGATTTTTATGTACTACTGTGTGCAGAGCACTGTACTGAGCGCTTGGGAGAGTATGATATAATAGTTGGTAGGTACATTCCCTGTCTCCCACGAAAATCTGTAGTGGGAGACAGATATTAAAATAGATTATGGTTATGGCCAGAAGGACTGTGGAACTGAGCGTCGTTGAGGTGAATAGATGGTACAAATCCAAGTGTTAAAGTAACTGAGCCGACTAAACCAATCTTATCATTCCAGTCAAGCCAGTATTTATTGGGCATTGACTGGGTGCACAGCATTGGACTAAGACCTTGGGAGAGTAACATACAACAGAGTTGGCATACACATTCCAAGTCCTTTGAAAGCAGTTTCTCCATCCATCTGAGTCTCCTGGTTGCTCTTCTCTGCATTACTTTGCACTTGTATTGTGAACCTCCCTCGCCCAGGAGCTGAAAATTCATGCCTCGTCCCAGGCGAGGGGGGGAATCTCCTTTGTTCCTTTCAGATATGGATTAATACATCAGATGCCCCAAAGATGAATTACCAAATCGCCAAAGAGATCACTGGGTCCTGAAAGCGCTGGTCTTCCTTTCCTATGAGGAGCCTTTGGTAGTGGTTATGGTGTTCTTAGCCCTCTGTTTCTCTCTCCTCACCGCCCTGGTTTTGGGGATCTTAGTCCACCACCCGGGCACCCCCACAGTGAAAATTAACAACTGCAGTCTCAGTTACAGTCTCCTCATGTCCCTTCTGATCTGCTTCCTGCCCTCCTTGATCTTCATCAGCTACCCCGGCCCGGCCACCTGCATCTTGCAACAGACAGCCTTCGAAGTCACCTTCTTCATGACCATTTCAGTTGTGTTGGCCAAGAGGGTCACTGTGGTCCTGGCCTTCAGGGCCACTGGACCAGGGAGCAGAATGAAGACGTGGTTGGGGCCCAGGATTCCTTCCTCCATTGTCTGTGTCTGCTCCCTCATCCACGTGGAAAACTGCATGGTCTGGCTGGGGACCTCTCCTCCGTTCCCCAACTTAGACATGGTACCCGAAGCCAGGATCATCGTGGTCCAGTGCAACGAGGATTCAGCCACTGCCTTCTACTGCATCCTGGGTTACATGGGGCTCAGGCTCTGGTCAGCCTCACGGTGGCCTTCTTGGCCAGGAAGCTGCTAGAGAGCTTCAACAATGCCAAGTTCATCACATTCAGCATGCTGGTGTTCTGCAGCGTCTGGGTCTCCTTCCTGCCCACCTACCTAAGCACCAGGGGCAAGGCCTCAGTAGAAGTGGAGGTATTCTCCATCCTGGCCTCCAGTACTGGGCTCCACAGCTGCATCTCTGGGCCCAAGTTCTATGTGATCCTGCTGAGGCCAGACAGGAACACCAGAGGGAAGCTCCTGGGGTGGCAGGGGAACCCTTAACTGAGGCACGATCAGGCAAGTCTCCTTGGGCCATAAAGGGGATTTGGGCACGCTAGAACGATGGTTTGGGTGAAGCCCCTCCGCAACAACATATGACGTCAGGAACAACCCCCAGAGGGCACTGTTCTGTGTGAGGTGATTTCCCACATCAGCTCCTAAATCTTACATTTTCCTTTCTTTCCCATGGCCTCCAACCTCCTTTCTGTGGTCAGTCCTGAGAGCCTGAGCTCGTTTGAGTGGAGCGCCCATCTCCTTCCCCAGGAGGAGGCTGAGAGCAGTGCCTCTGGAAGGTGGAGGGAGAAATAATCCGATCCCTGAAGCTCTGCCCTGGATCTTCGGCAAAGCCCTAGTAGGGTGGGATGGGGAATATCAATCTTGAGTCAGTCTCCACTCTGGCCTCTGGCCCTTTCACCTCTGCCCACTTCCTACCTCCCTCATCCAATCAATCAGTCAATCAATAGTATTGATTGAGCACTTAAGGGGTTCAGAGCACCGTGATAAGCACCTGGGAGAGTATGATATAACAAAATAACAGGCACATTCCTTGCCCACAATGAGTTTAGTCTAGAAGGGGAGACAGACATTAACTTAAAACAATGAATTATGGCTATGTAATTCCACTCTCACTCTTTTTCACTAGTTCATTCTGCCTTCCCTTAGCCATAGCTTGTAAATATCGCTTCTCCCATTTCATGTCTCATCTTTGTTTCTCTCACCAAAGGAATGTGCCAAATTAAATTATTAGAACAATCATCCACTGGTATTTTTTGAATGCTTACTATGTGCAGACACTGTACTAAGTGGTTGGGAAAGTACAATATAACAGGGTTGGCAGTTGCAATAACTGCTCACAGGGACTTTACAGCATTCAGGGGGAGATAGAAATTAAAATCAATTACGGATAGAGAATGTAGTAGAATATAAGGCTATGTAGGTAATTGTTGTGGAGCTGGTATGACTGTTAAAGTGAGTAGATTTTCTCTTTGATTTACATGTTATAAATTGGCATTTGTTCCAGAACACATGGAGAAAGAATATGAAATTCCATTTTGTGCTGTTTTCTGTGCCATTAAACTATTGTTTAATCTTTATTAAACTAGCTCACATTATGAGGAGAACCATTATTGAAATGCAGCACGACCTTATGGATACAGCACGGGCCTGGGAGTCAAGGTCCTGGGTTCTGCCACTTGTCTGCTGTGTGACCTTGGAGAAGCCACTTTACTTCTCTGGGCCTCAGTTACCTCATCTGTGAAAAGGAGATTTTGACTGTGAGGCCATGTGGGACATGGATTGTGTCCAACACGATTAGCTCACGTCTACCCCAGCACTTAGTACAGTGCCCGGCACATAGTACGTGTTCAAGACATACCATTAAAAAATAGTGAGAGGGAATGGAGGGTTGGGTAGGGTTGAGGGAGGAAGGCTCATAAGAAAGCTTTGACCTGTAGAACAGTGTGACTAAAGTCCTCCATTAATATAATAATGGTATTACCTAAGACCTTACTATATGCCAAGCTCTTTAGTAAGCACTGGGGCATATACAAGGTCATCAGAGTGGACACAGTCCCTGTCCCACACTAGGCTCACAGTCTACATAGGAGGGAGGACTGGTATTGCATCCCCATTTTACAGGTGAGGGAACTGAGACACAGAGAAGTGAAATGAGTTGCCCAAGGACACACAATAGACAAGTAGCAGAGGCAGAATTAAACTTCAGATCCTCTACCTCCCAGACTGAGGCTCTTCACCAGGCCACACTACTTCCCTCAAGTGGATCTCTCCATTTTCCTATTACCCCGGCAAGACAGAGTGTCAGTTCGTCCTGGAAATGAAGTTGCCGGAGAAAATCTTCCCCAGGGCGGAATTCATATGGGGGAGAGACAGGAAGAGGTACAGACATTCATTCATTCAATCGCATTTATTGAGCACTTACTGTGTGCAGAGCACTGTACCAAGCGCTTGGGAAGTACAAGTTGGCAACGTATAGAGACGGTCCCTACCCAACAACGGGCTCACAGTCTAGAAGAGGGAGACAGACAACAAAACAAAACAAGTATCAAGTCATCAGAATAAATAGAAGTAAAGCTATATGCACATCATTGACAAAATAAAATAGAAAATATGTGCAAGTAAAATGAATAGAGTAATAAATATGTACAAACATATATACAGGTGCTGTGGGGAGGGGAAGGAGATAGGGCGGGGGGATGGGGAAGGGGAGAGGAAAAAGGGGGCTCAGTCTGGGAAGGCCTCCTGGAGTAGGTGAGCTCTCAGTAGGGCTTTCAAGGAAGAGAGCTAGCTGGGCGGATGTGTGGAGGGAGGACATTCCAGGCCACCAGGGGGACGACGTAGGCTGGGGGTCGAAGGCAGGACAGGCGAGAACGATGCACAGTGAGGAGTTTAGCGGCAGAGGAGCGGAGGGTGCGGGCTGGGCTGTAGAAGGAAAGAAGAGAGGTGAGGTAAGAGGGGGAGAGGTGATGGGGAGCCTTGAAGCCGAGAGTGAGGAGCTTTAGCTTGATGCGTAGGTTGACTGGTAGCCACTGGAGATTTTTGAAGAGGGGAATAACATGCCCAGTGCGTTTCTGCACAAAGATGATCTGGAAAGCAGACAGAAAAACAAAGTGGCAGAAGGACGTAGGAGATGGGGGGAAATAGACTGAAAGGAAGGGGAAGGATGGGGAGACAGGGAAGAGAAGCCAGAGGTAGAGGGACGTGAAGACAAAGAGATGAGGAAACAGAGATGGGAGAGATGGACTGCAAGGGCATAGTACAGACTCTGCAAACAGTAAGTGCTCAGTAAACACTATTGAATGAATAAATGCTATTGAAGATCCTTTCCTGGAACCTGTGGAAAATCACAAGGACAGATAGATGGTTGAACGATCCAAGCTAAATACCCTTTGTTCTGAAACCTTTAACAACTTCGTATTCACCCCAACCCCGGGCCCATAGCACATATAGGCACAAATCAATCAATAATTCAATTGTATTTATTGTTATTTACTGTGTACAGAGCATCGTACTAAGTGCTGGAGTAGATATAAGATAATCCGGTTGGGCACACTTCATTTCCCACATGTGGCCCATGTCTTAATTTCCATTTTCCAGGTAAAGTAACTGAGGACCATAGAAGTTCAGTGAAATGCCTAAGGTCACGCATCAGACACGTGGCAGAGCCAGGATTAGAACCCAGGTCCTCTGTCTCCAATAGACCGCACCATTTCTGCTTCTGCCTTCATGTATGTGTATGTATATGCGTATATGGAAGCCCACTATAGTTTTGCTTCATGTTGCAACATTCTCCCCTCTCCCGTTGCAGATCAATGAGACGCCCTCCGATACATCAGAAAACAACTATTGAAAGTAAAACCACATTCCACTCTAGGTGAACATTTCTCTTCCCAGGATCTTCTCCAGGGCAGCCTTCATGCCACTGTTCCTCAGGTTGTAGATGAGGGGGTTCAGAAAGGGGAGTTCCACTGTGTAGAACACAGGCACCAGCAGGTCTTGAAACGAGGGAGAGAGGAAAGGGAGGGTGATTTCAGATAATCGAAGGAAGGGGTGGAGAGGAAGAAGGGCACAGCGATGAGATGGGGCAGACAGGTAGAGAAGGATTTGGACGGTCTCTCTGAGGACCGCATCCTCAGCACTGGTGAGGAGATGCAGACGTAAGAGATTATCATGGAAACCAAACAGAAGAGGGCATGACATGTAATGAGGGCTGAAATGTCCATCTCCTCCATGATCCAATCAGAGCTAGTCAGAAGAAGGAAATAGATTTCCCTCAATAATGTCAAAGGTTTGGGCAAGAATGTTGAAGGTGTGTAGAACAGTAACGGAATATGACTGATTCCATAATGATGGATCAGTCAACTGACCTAGGGGTCAGTCAGGTGGATTGATTGTTATTCATTGGCCAACTTCCAGTGGATCTTGAAAGTGATTATGGTTTCAGTGAGGGCCTTGCCTCATGGAGACTTATGATTTGTCTTGGTTAGAGAATGGGAGGCTGGGCTGGAAGAGAAGGCTGAAAGCAGGAAAAATTTCATCCAGGCAGCTGTTGAGAGACCCAGTGATCTTTACTGTGTCTGATCAGTTTCAAGTTCTCAGTCCCTTCTTCTTAAAGAAGCAGCGTGGTCTGTTGTAAAGAGCCTGGTCCTGGGAGTCAGAGGATCCTAAATTCTAAGTCTGACTCCCCGACCTGTCTGCTGTGTGATCTTGGGCAACTCATTTCTCTGTGCCTCAGTTTTCTCATCTGCAAAATGAAGTTTCAATACTTGTTCTCCTTCCTACGTAGACTGTTAGCCCCTTGTGGGACCTTTTTGTCATGTATCTACTCCAGTATTTAGTACAGAGTGCCACTCATAAGAAGCACTTAAAAAATTCTACAATTACTTTAAATAGCAAAAGGCAATACAAGACAATTTTAATCATAATTGTGATATTTGTTAAGTGCTTAATATGTTCCAAGCACTGTTCTAAGCACTGGGGTAGATACAATGTAATCAGGTTGGACTCAGTCCCTGTCCCACATGAGGCTCACAGTATTAATCCCCATTTTACAGATGAGGTAACTGAGGCACAGAGAAGTTAGGTAACTTGCCCATGGTTACACAGCTGAAAGATGGGGAGCAAGGATTAGACCACACATCCTCTGATTCCCTGGTCCATAGTCTTTTCACTAGGCCATGATGCTTCTTGGGAAAGTCCAATACAATAGAGTTGTTAAACGCGTTCCCTGCCCACAGTGAGTTTACAGTCTAAAGGACTAATGGAGGATCAAACATTTCCCTCTTGTTGGACCCTGTCCCAGCTAACATCCTTCCCAGACTGGTCTTCGGCTCTCTGTTCCTGAGGCTGTAGATGAGGGGGTTCGTGGCTGGAGGCACTATGGAATAGAACATGGAAAGAAACGGATCAGTTCCTGAAGGACCATTTGACTTCGGATTTAGAAAGGCAAAGATTCTTGTGGAGAGGAAAAGAGTGGCAACGACCACGTGGGGAAGACAGGTGGAGAAGGCTTTCAACCAGCCCTCCGCCGACGGTATCTTCAGTACAACGGAGAAGATACACATGTAAGAGATGATCAGGCAAAAACTCCTCACCCTCGGCTTCAAGACTCTCCATCACCTCGCCCCCTCCTACCTCACCTCCCTTCTTTCTTTCTGCAGCCCAGCCCGCATCCTCTGATCCTCTGCCGCTAATCTCCTCACCGTCCCTCGTTCTAGCCTATCCCGCCATCGACCCCCGGTCCACGGTATCCCCCTGGCCTGGAATGCCCTCCCTCCGCACATCCACCAAGCTAGCTCTCTTCCTCCCTTCAAAGCCCTACTGAGAACTCACCTCCTTCAGGACGCCTTTCCAGACTAAGCTCCTTTCTTCCTCTCCCCATCCTCCCCCTCCCCATCCCCCCCGCCTTACCTCCTTCCCCTCCCCACAGCACCTGTATATATGTACATATGTTTGTACATATTTATTACTCTATTTATTTTATTTGTGCGTTTTTATTGCATTTATTTTATTTTTGTTATGTTGTTTTGTTCTCTGCCTCCCCCTTCTAGACTGTGAACCCACTGTTGGGTAGGGACCATATCTATATGTTGCCAACTTGTACTTCCCAAGCGCTTAGTACAGTCCTCTGCACACAGTAAGCTCTCAATAAATACGATTGAATGAATGAATGAATGATGATGGAAAAGAAGCAGAGCAGAGAGACGCCTGCAGTAAAGGTTGTGACTTCAATTTCTCTAAGGATCACAGTGGAGTAAGCGTGGGCCAGGAGGTGGGGAGCAGCACAGAAGAAATGTTGGATCACACTGGATACACAGAAGGGCTCAGAGAAGGTGGCGGCCGTGTGCATGAGGCCGGAGAAGCCCCAGCTGAGCCAGGAGACAGCTGCCATCTTTCCACAAGCCCCTCTGGTCATGGGGAATCACAGTGAGCAAGATCATTTCAGTGGATGACAAAGATATGAAGAATGAAACTTGTAAAACACATCTCAGGAAAGAGATAGATTTGTTGTTGGTCAGGGTGCTGACGATGGACTTGGGAACGGTGATGGAAGTGAGGCAGAGGTCAATGAGGGCCAGGTAGCTGAGGAAAAAATACATGGGTGTGTGGAGGAGCTGATCGAGGACAGTGACGGTTACGATGAGGAGATTCCCCATCAGGGCCGCCAGGTAGACCAGGAGGAACCGTGCAGCATGGACCAGCTGCTGCTCCTGGACCTCCGAGAACCCCAACAGGAGGAATTCCGTCACCGTGGAGATGTTGGACATTCCTTCTACAGTGAAGCTGTGGGCTCCTTGGGGAGTAATAGCTTTGAGAATGAGAGTGAAAAGGCAAGGCCTTTCCAAAACAATTCTGGAGCTACTGAAGACTGAAGAAAATAAGAAGAATGTTTATTCCTTCTCAGAGAATGCTTCATTTATCATAATGAAACTAATAATAATTGTGGTATTTGTAGGTGCTTACTGTGTGCCAAGCACTTTACTAAGTGCTGGGGTAGATAGAAGATAAACAGGTCCCACACAGGGCTCACAGTCTAAGTAGGAAGGAGAACAGGTTTTTAATCCCTATTTTGTAGATGAGGGAACTGAGGCTCAGAGAAGTTAGGAGACTTAGCAAAGGTCACCTAACAGACAGGTTTTGGAGCCAGGAATAGAAACCAGGTCCCCTGACCCATAGGCCTGGGATCTTTCCACTAGACCACACTGCTTTACTCTTGTTCTGTTTCCTCTAGACTGAAAGCTTTTTGTGGTCAGGGAGCAGGTCTACCAACTCTGTTGTTTTGTCTTTTCCCAAGCACTTAGCACAGGACTGTGCATACAGTAAGTGCTCAATAAATACCATTGATTGACTGCACATCCAATCATTTATTTTTATTGCCCTAGTTCTAAATATGTTTATGTCTCTCTTGTCAATAGTCTTATGTTGCCGAGTTGTCTCCGGCCTCTAGTGACTCCATGGACACATCTCTTCCATAACTCCCCACCTCCATCTGCAATCATTCTGGTAGTATATCCATAGAGTTTTCTCGATTAGTGGTTTATCATTGCTTCCTTCCATGAGGTAAACCTGAGTCTCTGCCCTCAACTCTCTCCCTTGCCGATGCTGCCCAGCACAGGTGAGTTTTGACTTGCAGCAGATTGTCTTCCACTCGCTAGCCCTTGCCCAAGCCTTCCTCTCGCTAGCCACTGCCCAAGCTAGGAATGGAATGGATATGCTTCTGCTTGACTCTCGCTCCCATAGTCTAGACTGGTAGAGTACTGGAAACTCTCCAGGTATGATCCTGAGAGATGCTCTTGTCAATTACAGTTTAAGATTTTTACGGTCAGATAGCATATTCATTCATTAAGTGGTATTTATTGAGCACATACTATGTGTAGAACACTACACCAAGCGCTTAAGGAATACAATATAACAGAGTTGGGAGATACATTCCCTTCCCACAATGAGTTTACAGTCCATAAGCATGCAATGTAGAAAACCATCTTTTCGCTTTTCTTTTGCTATGAAACAGCCAACAAATGTTAGCAGGAACCTCCAAAGACTACACAGAATAGGTTGGATGAGTAGAGACAAATAATTGTGTATTAAGAACTTACTATTTGTCAAGCACTCTTTTAAACTCTGGGGAAGATGCAAGGTAATCACATCAGATGAAGTACCTGTCCCACATGGGTCTCACAGACTAAGTAGGATGGAGAACAGGTATTGAATCCCCACTTTTGAAGATGAGGGAACAGAGGCACAGTGAAGTGAAGTGATTTGCCCAAGGTCATACAGCAGGCATATTGATTAGAACCCAAGCCCTCTGACCCCCTGGCCATTGGTCTTTCCATTAAGTCACGATGATCCTCGAAACTCCTGAAGTTCCTAGGAAACTCACGGGTAGGTTTGTAGCACAAAGGGTCCTCCCTGGAACAAGCAGTTCTGAGCGTATCTGTTGGGATCCAGAACAATAAAAACAATAAGCATTGATCATCAGCTTTAGGCTCTCCCAGAGGGTCCCAGTAATTGCACATTGACTTCTATTCTCTTCTTGCAGTTAAAGAATTAAGCAACTTCACTCACTCTGTTTTCTACCAAATTTGTCATTTGAGCTAGGCTAACACCTACTTCAGCGACGAGAAGCAGCATGGCCTAAAGGGTTCTGGGAAACGGAGAACCGGGATTCTAATCCCGGGTCCACTGTGTGACCTTGGGCAAGTCATTTAACTTCTTTGTGCCTCAGTTCCCTCAACTGCAAAATGGATATTTAATATGTGTTCTCCCTCCTGCTTGTTCTGTGAGCCATACGTGTAAAGGGACTATGTCCACCCTGATTAATTTGTGTCTACCTCAGGATTTAACATAATGCTTAACACACAGTAAGTGCTAAATACCATTCTAAAAAATGCTGTGAGAACATCAGTCTTGAAGACTATTCATTTATTCATTGAATTGCATTTATTGAGCACTTACTGTGTGCAGAGCACCAATACTAAGTGCTTGGAAAGTACAATTCGGCAACAGAGACAATCCCTAACCAACAACGCCCCCTAACTGTGGGGACTGGCCAAAGAAGAGTGGTAGCAACTACCCTCCTGCCCTATAGAATTACTCAGGACACAATATTGATAAAAATTAGGGTATTTGCTAAGTGATTACTATATGTCAAGCATTTAGATACAAGTTAATCAGGTCAAACACAGTCCCTGTCCCACATGAGCTCACAGTCTAAGTAGGGGAGAGCACAGGCACGGAATTTCCATTTTACAGATGAGGAAACTGAAGCCCAGAGAAGTTTAATGACTTGTCATGGTGACACAGCAGATAAGTGGTGGAGCATGGATGAGAACTCAAGTCATTGATTCATTCATTCATTCAATCAATCATATTTATTGAGGGCTTACTGCATGCAGGGCACTGTACTAAGCGCTTGGGAAGTAAAAGTTGGCAACATATAGAGACGGTCCCTACCCAACAGTGGGCTCACAGTCTAGAAGTGGGAGACAGAGAACAAAACAAAACATATTAACAAAATGAAATAAATAGAATAAATATGTACAAATAAATAAATAAATAAATAGAGTAATAAATGCATGCAAACATATATACATATATACAGGTGCTGTGGGGAGGGGAAGGTGGTAAGGCGGGAGGGATGGGGATGGGGACAAGGGGGAGAAGAAGGAGGGGGCTCAGTCTGGAAGGCCTCCTGGAGGAGGTGAGCTCTCAGTAGGGCGTTGAAGGGAGGAAGAGAGTTAGCTTAGCGGATGTGGGGAGGGAGGGCATTCCAGGCCGGGGGGATGACGTGAGCCGGGGATCGATGGTGGGACAGGCGAGAACGAGGCACGGTGAGTAGATTAGTGGCAGAGGAGCAGAGGTTGCGGGCTGGGCTGTAGAAGAAGAGAAGGGAGGTGAGGTAGGAGGGGGCGAGGTGATGGAGAGCCTTGAGGCCGAGGGTGAGGAGTTTTTGCCTGATGCGTAGGTTGATTGGTAGCCACTGGACTTTCTACTAGGCCATGCTTCTGCCACTATCCTTAAATGTAGGATAGACTCAAGTAGGGCCATTCATTCATTCATTCATTCATTCATTCATTCGTTCAATCTTATTTATTGAGCTCTTATTGAGTGCAGATTACCGTACTAAGTGCTTAGGAAAGAACAATACAACAATAAACAGTGACATTCCCTGCCCACAATGAGATCACAGTCTAGAGTGGGGAAGAGAGACATAAATACAAATAAGCAAAATTGCAGATATGTACATAAGTCCTTTGGGGCTGGGAGGGGGAAGAATAAACGGCTGAATACAATTACAGATGTTTACATAAGTGCTTTGGGACTGGAAGGGTGGGAGAGCAAAGGGGTCGGGGGACATTGAAGGGAGTGGGAGATGAGGAAAAGTTGGGCTTAGCCTGTGAAAGCCTCTTGGAGAATATGTGCCTCCAGTAAGGCTGTGAAGTGGGGAAGATTTCAGGAGAGAGGGCGTTCCATGCCAGAGGCAGGATGTGGGCTAGGGGGCGACAGCGAAACAGGTGAGATGGAGGCACAGTGAGAAGGCTATCTCTAGAGGAGCGGTCTGGACTGGGATGTAGAAGGGGTCCCTCTGAAGGGACTCCTGCCAGGAGTGAACCACATCATTTGTATTCTGCAGACAGGGATCAGAGGTGAGTTTCGATCAGTCAGCTTCTGAGCCTTGTGCTAATAATGATAATGATAATTATGGTATTTGTTAAGTGCTTACTATTGCCAAGCACCACCTTCACCCACCCCTCTTTTTGGCCAGATGTGAAGGGAGTGAAGTTTGTCTGTGAGATGGTAGTATTGACAGCCGGTCAATCCAAATTCAGTCAGTCAAAAATCAACTCTAAAGGTCAGGCTAGATATTGTATTGTTTCTAGCTGCTAATAGCCTGTTAAACAGCTTTTGATTTTTTTTATGCAACTCATTCCCAAGGTCCGCAGGGTTGGGCCGTGTCCAGTCTCTTCTGGGACGTGTCTGATGTCAATTAACCTCGTTGCATTGTGCAGAAAGCTCCGGGATCATAAGGTTTCCGTATGAGGGGCAACAGGGAAGGGAATCATCATGACAGATGTTCCAGGCAGGGTGTCAGAACAGATAATGCTCAGTGAGAAACTCACTGAACCCTGCACAATAAATAATTCCAGAGGAAGAGTGGTGATGAGGAAAACTGTTTGATAAATTCTTGGCTCCTCCTTGCTCTGCCAGAATCAGAGTGTCAAAGACCTGGCCCCTTCATCTACAGAGGAAATGGAGGCAGGTGAGTAGGAAGGAGTCATTTTTCTCTCTAGTGTCGATGGGGTTACAGGGACAGGAGGCTGGAAAGGGAAGTTTTCCCCTGATACGGAAACTGTTTGCTGGGCTTGGGGTGTGTTTGGGAATGGGTGGACACAGGAAGGATGGAAGTTAGCCGGGACTTGTGTCTCCATAGCATGGTTGGCTTGGAGGGGTCAAGAGGGATGTGGATGGGTGAAATAGGAGGGTTTAGGTTAAGCACATGAATGCCTCAGCTACCTGTTCTAATGAATTTCTGGGTAACCCTTTATTGGAAAGAGCATAAGACTGGGAGTCAAGAGACTGGAGTTTTCCACTCAGTTCCAACAACCTGCATGCTGGGTGACCTTGGCCAAGTAACTTAACTTCTCTGTGCCTCACTTTCCTCATCTGTAAAATGAGGATTAAATATAGGCTCATTCATTCATTCAATTGTATTTATTGAGCACTTACTGAGTGCAGAGCACTGTCCTAAGCGCTTGGGCAGTACAAGTCAGCAACATATAGAAACGGTCCCTACCCAACAACGGGCTCATAGTATAGAAGTGGTAGATGGACAAAAAACAACGTGTTCTCCCTCCCCCTTAGACTGTGAGCCTCATATGAGACTTGGTCCGTCCTGATGATCTTGAAAGTACCACAGCATTTAGCAGAGTGTTTGGCACCTAAATTGTTAGACAACACTATGATTATAATTATTATTATCGATGAGGGAGAGTAGACTGAGGGAGTGATTTATATATTCTCATCCCAAATCACCTCCATTGCCACGCTAACATTCCTCTCCACATAATTTATTCATTCAGTCGTATTTATTGAGCACTTACTATGTGCAGAGCACTGTACTAAACGCTTGGGCTAGTACAATATAACAATCAATAGGCACATTCGCTGACCACAACGGGCTTACAGTCTGGGGGCAGGGAGACAGACATTAATATAAATAATTACAGATTTGTACATATCTGCTGTCTTTTATTAGCTCCTCCTCTTCCACCTCAATTCTCCAGGTATAATGCATTCATCCGGGCTCCACCGATGATTGACATAAGAACATTCCTCGGCTACATCTTTTTTATGGTATTTGTTAAGCACTTACTATGTGCCATGTGCTTTAATAAGTACTGGGGTCAACACAAGATAATCAGGTTAGACCCACCTAATTTTCTACATGGGGTTCAAAGTCTAAGAGGGAAGGAGAACAGGTATTGAATCCCCATTTTACAGATGAGGTAACTGAGGCACAGAGAGTTGAAATGAGTTGCCCAAAGTCCCACAGCAGACAGGTGGTGGGTCCGGGATAAGAACCTGGAGCCTGTTAGTGCTAGGCAGGTGATCTATCCATTAGGCCATGCTGCTTCCTTTTACACTAGTCACGGTCCATTCTCACAAAGGCACCCATTCAAGAGTGAGTATCTCCCACCGTCTCTATTAAATGACCCCTCAGACTGTGTATCCTGGGGCCTGAAGAATCAGTGTCATTATCAGTAATGATCCCTGTGATTAGCCTTGAAAGACTAAGAGAAACATCATTGTCTGTAGATGGAGCGTGGACCTGGGAGTCCGAAGGATATGGGATCTAATCCTGGCTCTGTCACTTGTCTGCTGTGTGATCTTGGGCAACTCACCTGATTTCTGTAGGCCGCAGTTCCCTCGTCTATAAAATGGGGATTAAGACTTTGAGTCCCTTGTGGGACAGGGTCTGTGTCCAACCTGATTGCCTTGTATCTCACCCAGCAATCAGTATAGTGCCTGTCACATTCATTCAGTCATTCATTAAATCATATTTATTCAGTGCTTACTGTGTGCAAAGCACTGTACTAAGTGCTTGGAAAGTTCAATTCAGAAACAGAGACAATCCCTACCCACGTAACAAATACATTTTAAAAAGCACAAGGCAGAGACTGTGTTGGTCAGGTCACTTCATCGGAGATGCTGAGCATTAAACACATTGCAATAGGAACAGGTTGGAAAAGGTCCAAAACCGAATCGAAGTCTGCATGAAGCGAGTTGGCTTTACATTAGATTTTAATTTTAGTAGAAAACGACCTTCTTATTACAAATCTTCTAAGGAAAAGCCTAGTTCATCTGATGGCCCAGCCTGGTAGCACACCGAAATTAAATTTTGGGAATATGGACATTCTTAGCCTTTAACCCACCCAAGGTGTCTTGCACTTTGTCCATCAATCAATTAATCAATTAATTGGAATTCATGAGGATTTCTCTGTGTAGAGCAGTGTATTAAGCCCAAGGAAAAGAAAAGGATAGTTAGTAGATAAGATTCTTGCCCTCAAGGAGCTTACAATCTAGCTGGGGAGACAGACACAAGAGGTTAACAATAATTTATAAAATAATAATTATATTGGTATTTGTTAAGTGCTTACTATGTGCCAAGAACTGTTCTAAGCGCTGGGCTAGATACAAGGTAATCAGGTTGTCCCACGTAGGGCTCACAGTCTTCATCCCCATTTTACAGATGAGGTAACTGAGGTGCAGAGAAGTTAAGTGACTTGCCCAAGTTTACACAGCTGACAAGAGACAGTGCCAGGATTAGAACCCATGACCTCTGACTGCCAAGCCCGGGCTCTTTCCACTAAACCATGCTGCTTCTCAGTATCAATCAGTCAGCAGGTCTCGGAAATAAGTCATCCAAACCTATCCTTTCTTGGCAGAATTGGTAAAAAAAAATGATGGGATTATGTCAGGAGCATTAAGAAACAAAGAGTATGTGCATTTCTCTTCTTTTTCTGACCTCCGGTCCCATTTAAGGGGTGCATGCATGTATTTTTATCTCAGTGACACTTATAAGGCACCTTCTCCCATTGTCTCTCTTTCACTCATTCTCACCTAAGTCACTTTCTCTCCCAAAGTTGCTTTGGAAGGAGGTCCTCTCTAATTATGCCTGAGAATGGACATCACCTTTGGGATTGCAATTCTGTTACAGGTTCTTACTGGGATATCAGCGAATGGATTCCTCTTCCTGTTTTATGCCCACAAGATATATGCCAGCCACCAGCTGAGATCCTCTGACTTCATCCTTGCTCACATTCATTCATTCTTTCCTTCTTTCCTTCTTTCCTTCCTTCCTTCCTTCCTTCCTTCCTTCCTTCCTTCCTTCCTTCCTTCCTTCCTTCCTTCCTTCCTTCCATCGTATTTATTGAGCACTTACTGTGTGCAGAGCACTGTACTAAGCACTTGGGAAGTACAAATCGGCACCATATAGAGATTTTCCCTACCCAACAACAGACTCACAGTCTAGAAGGGGGAGACAGACAATAAAACAAAAGAAGTAAACAAATGTCAATACCATCAGAATGAATATAATTATAGCTATAAACACATCATTAATAAAAATATAGTAATAAATATGTACAAATATACACAGGTGCTGTAGGGAGGGGAAGGCGATAGGGCGGGGGAGCGATGGGGAGGGGAGGAGGAGGAGAGGAAAAAGGGGGATCATCCTGGGAAGGCCTCCTGGAGGAGTTGAGCTCTCATTAAGGCTTTGAAGGGAGAAAGGCAGCTAGTTTGGTGGTTGTCAACCAGGGGTCGATGGCAGAACAGGAGAGAAGGAGCCACAGTGAGGAGGTTAGTGGCAGTGGAGTGGAGTGGAGTGTGTGGGCTGGGCTGTAGAAGGAGAGAAGGGCGGTGAGGTAGGAGGGGGCGAGGTGATGGAGAGCTTTGAAGCCAAGAATGAAGAATGTTTGCTTGATTCGAAAGTTGATAGGCAACCACTGGAGATTTTTCAGGAGGGAAGTGACATGCCCGGAGCGTTTCTGTACAAAGATAATCCGGGCAGCAGAGTGAAGTATAGACTCACCTGGCCTTAGCCCACATCACTGTTTTTCTCACTGGGGGAGTCCTAAATGTTCTCTGGAAATTTGGAGCCTGGGGAATTTTCTAGATGACGTCAGATGCAAGATGGTTATATATTTCCATCGAGTGGCCTTTAGTCTGTCCATCTGCAACACGTACCTCCTGAGCATCTACCAGGCCATCACCATCAACCCCGGGCCCCTCCAGGTAGGCTAGGCCTAAGGTGAAGTTATTCAAATTTGTCTTCTCCTCCTTTCTCCTCTTCTGCATAGTCAATCTCCTCATGTTTTGGTGCACTGCTGTTCATGGCAATTCCCGGAATGGCTTCAGGGTTCGAATCACACTGGATTTTTAATATTGCACAGAGGTCCCTGTCAGTGAGGCAACTCTGCCTGGATCTGTTCTTCATGGAGCTCATAAGCGCGACCAGTGGCTACATAGTGTTTGCCCCGCACAGACACCACCGGCAGATCCAGCACCTCCATGTGCCTGGACAGTCCCTACGAGGCAATGCCTGAGGTTTGGACAGCCAAGAGGGTTATTGTCCTAGTTGTGTTCTATGTCCTGCTGTATAGAGACAGACCATCATGTTCAGTGTTTTGCTAAACAGAAAAGAAAATTCTTCATGGCTGGTGAATAGCCCTGTGGCTTTTACGATTACCTTTTCAGCCGTGAGTCCACTTCTGATGATTTCCAGTGCCCGGAGAATAAGGACACTGTGGAAAAGGGAACCTCCTCTTTCCAACGAGGATCCCTAGAGAAGCTACATGCTTTCCCATTGGGTTTCGGGGAAGATTAGATGGAGGCACATGGACAGAATCACCTCTCTGTCAGGTCCAGTGCCCCCCAGTGAAACAGCCAACAGATGGCACATCCGGCTCCCTGAACCTTTCCATCACCTCCACTTACGGGTCAGGCTCAATGGGAAATGGCAAGACCAGATCACGGACAATGAATCTCTGGAACACAGTCAGTCTCCTAGCCTCATACTATGCTCATTTTACTGCAGCTTCAATGAAGGTGAGAACAGAGGAGATCATTTGAGGGTCAGCGGGAGATACAAACAGCTGCTTTCTCGAGAACTGAAATTGGAAAATCAAAGGCAAGAAGGGCACAAGAAGTATTTCAAGGCCACAGTAATGTAAAGGATGAGAAGCAGCATGGTCTAGTGGATAGAGCACGGTCCTGGGAATCAGAAGGGCCAGGGTTCTAATCCTGGCTCTGTCGTTTATCTGCTGTGTGAACAAGGACAATTTACTCAAATTCTTTAGGCCTCAGTTGCCTCCTCTGTAAGACTGTGAGCCGTGAGACATGGACTGGGTCCAATCTAATTTCCCCAGTGTTTACTACAGTGCCTGGCACACAGTACGCTCTTTTCAAAAACCATTAAAAAAGGTAAAACTTCAGAAAGGTCTACATCCCAGCTCAAAACTGGAAGTCATTTGTTGTGGAGAGATCAGCATAGCACACTGCAATTAAGAAAGGAATGACCCGTTTCAAGTTGAAGCTCCATAAAGAGTGAGAGACAATACAAGTATTAAATGGAAGAAAACAAGGGAAGCAGCGTGGCCAAGTGGATACAGCACTAGCTTGGAAGTCAGAAGGACCTGGCTAGAAGTCCAAGCTCTGAAGCTTTTCAGAAGTGTGACCTTCTTTAAAATTAGAATTAAATCCTACTTCCTCCTCCTTCTCAGAATCTGAGACCCATATGGGACAGGGACTGTGTTCCACCTGATTAGATTACTTCTACCTTAGCACAATGCTTGACATACAGTGAACATTTAAGTATCATTTTTTAAAAAAATAGGGGACAGCCTTTTTGTGTGCACAGTTCCGGCAAAACTGTCAGTCCTACATGCATTTATAGGTGAATTTAATTCTCGGTGGTTTCTCCTCCTCCTCCTCCTCCTCCTCCTCCTCCTCCTCCTCCTCCTCCTCCTCCTCCTCCTCCTTCTTCTTCTTCTTCTTCTTCTTCTTCTTCTTCTTCTTCTTCTTTCTTCTTCTTTCAATCAATCCTATATACTGAGCGCTTACTGTGTGCAGAGCACTGTACTAAGAGTTTGGGAAAATGCAATGTAAAAATGAACAGACACATTTCTTACCCCCAATGAGTTTACAGTCCAGAGGGGGAGACAGACATTAATATAAATAAATAAAGTACAGATTTTGGCATAAGTGCTATGGTGCTGGGAAAAGGGATGAATAAAGGGAGCAAATCAGAGTGACACAGAATGGAATGGCAAAAGAAGAAAGGAGGGTTTAGTCAGGGAAGGCCTCTTGGAAGAGATGTGTCTTCAATATGTTTTTTAATGGGGGGGAGAGTAACTGTCTGTCGGATATGAGGAAGGAGGGTGTTCTGCTCTCCTGGAGTGCAGCCTTCAGCATCATGGAATAGAGGCAGTGAACTACGGGTTCAATCTCGACATACACCTGTGGGGACCCTTGAGATCAGCCCTACTTTAGAAATCTGAGTCTATGACTGGTTGTTTAATATGAGAAATGATAAAAACAGATATCAAAACCTTCATGGGTGGAGATAAGGGAGACCCCGATAGTTCACCACCAACCTCTGGGTGCAGAAGTGATTGGTGTTTGTTTCATTTGAACCTATCTACTACCTAAAGGCCTCAATGAGTCCCCACCTCTACCCCACCTTGGGATTTAGTGAAAATGTTTCAGCGAGGCAATGTGGCCCAGTGGATAGAGCACTGGAAAAGAGGCAAGACCCAAGGTTGAGTACCACTGGCCTACTGTGTTATTTGATCAAGTCACTGAAATTCCCCGGGCCTTGGGCTCCTCATCTAAGAAATGTAAATAAGTTATCATCTTCATCATCATCAATGGAATTTATTTATTAAGCACTTGGGAGAATACAATACAACAAAGTTGGCAAACATGTTCCCTGCCCATAACGAGCTTACAGTCTAGAGGGGGACACAGACATTATTGTAAGTAAATAATCTATAGATATATACCCAAGTGGTGTGGGGACGAGAGTGGAGTAAATACCAAAAGCCTAAAGGGTACAGGCCCAAGTGCATAGATGATGCAGAAGGGAGAGGGAGTCGAGAAAAAAAGGCTCAAAGTGGGGGAAAGCCTCTTGGAGGATGATGTGACTTTAGTAAGACTTTGAAGGTGGAGAGAATGGTGGACTGGCATATATGGGGGTCGGGGGAGGTCCAGGCCAGAGGGAAGATATTGTAAAGAGTTCAGCAGAGAGATTAGATAAGATCATGGCACAGTGAGGAAGCTGCTGCTAGAGAAGTGGAGTACATGGGCTGGGCTATAGTAGGGGATCAGGAAGATGATGTAGGAAGGTGCCAGATGATGGAGCACTTTAAAGCTGGTGGTAAGGATTTTCTCTTTGATGTGGAAATATGTGGGCAACCACTGGTAGTTCTTGAAGAGTGGGGAGACATCGATGGAAAGGTCTTTTTAGAAACATGATTCATGCAACAGAGTAAAGTATGGACTGGAGATAGGAGAGACAAGAGGCCCAGAGCTCAGTGAGGAGGCTGCTGCAGTAGTCCAGGCTGAATAGGATAAGTGCTTGGATCAGTGTAGTAACAGTTTGGATGGAGAGGAAAGGGAGGATTTTAGCAATACGGTGAAAGTAGAACTGACAGGATTTGATGACAGATTGAATATGTGGGTTGTATGAGGAGGATGAATCAAATGCAATGCCAAGGTTAGGGGATTGTGAAATCGGGAGGATTTTCTTCAGTGATGGAAAAGAAGGGAAGATAGTATTTGTGTGGAAAGATGAAGAGTTCTGCTTGTACATGTTTAGTTTGAGGTGTCGGCAGGATGTCCAGGTAGAGATGTTCTGAAGGCAGGAGGAAATGGCAGATAGGAGAGAAGTCAGGGCTGTATATGTAGATTTGGGAATCAGTCACATAGCAATGGTAGTTGAAGCTGTGGGAACAAGTACGTTCTCCAAGGGAGTGAGTAGATGGAGAATAGAAGGGGACTGAGAACTGAGCATTGAGGGACCCCTCCACTGTGAGAGGAAGTGAAACAGAGGAGGTCAGACTGAAAAAGAGACTGAGAAGGAGCAGCCAGAGAGAAAGGAGGAGAACCCGGAGATGGCAGTGTTAGTGTAAATACGTGCTGTGGGGCTGAGTGAGGGGTGAATAAAGGAAGCAAATCCAAGTACAAGGGCAATGCAGAAGGGAGTGGGAGAAGAGGAAATGAGGGTTTAATCAGGGAAGGCTTCTTGGAAGAGATGTTCCTTCATTAATGCTTTGAATGTGAGGAAAGTAATTGTCTGTTGGATATGAAGATGGAGGCCACTCCAGGACAGAGGTAGGGCACGGATGAGAGGTTGGCAGTGAAATAGATGAGATCGAGGTACCATGAGAAGTTTGGGGTTAGAGGAGCAGAGTGTGCAGGCTGGGTTGTAGAAGGAGAGCAGTGAGATAAGGTAGGAGGGTACAAGGTGATTGAGAGCTTTAGAACTGATAATAAGGAGTTTCCGTTTGATGCATAGTGAATGGGCAACCACCGGAGCCCCTTGAGAAGTGGGGAAACATAGACTGACGTTTCTGTAGAAAAATGAGAAAAGTAGCGAATGGGGTGGGGAGACACAGGAGACAGAGAGGTCAGCAAGGAAGCTCACTCGATCAATCAATTGTACTAACAGCATGGGAGAGTACAATACAACAGAGTTGTAGACACGTTCCCCGGCCCACAGCAAATTTACAGTCTAGAGGAGAAAACATGCACTGATACAAATAAATATATTATGGAGATGTACTTAAGTGCTGCAGGGATGAGGAAGGGGTGATAAAGAGTGCAAATCCAAGCACAAGAGCTGATGAAGAAGGGGATGTGAGAATTGGAAATCAAGGCTCAGTCAGGAAAAGCCTCTTGGAGGGGATTGGATTTTAAGAACCTATTCTTACTTCCCTCTCTCAGGGTCGCACCTGGATTGCGACCCTGTACTCTACCAGTCTTGACTATGAGAGGGAGAGTCAAGCAGAGGCCTAACCCTTCCATTCCTAGCTTGGCCAGTGGCTAGCAAGTGGAAGGCAATCTGCTACAAGTCAAAGCTCATCTGTGCTGGGCAACAGTGGCATGGGAAAGAGTAGAGGGTGGCGACTCATGTTCACTGTTTGGAAGGGGCAATGGTAAATCACTTCCATATTTTTACAAAGAAAACTCTATGTATACACTATCAGAATGATTGCAGGTGTAGGTGTGGCGTTCTGCGAGACATGTGTCCATGTCTTTGCTACAGGTCAGAATTTACTTGAGAGCATAATGACAAGACACTTCCTACTCCCGCCGAGGCAGATGCTTTCACATTTTGTGTGTTTCCCATACACAGATTAAACAGGCACTTCTGGTGATGAGATGCTAAATGGGGTTTACTTAGTAAGATGTAAAATTTAACAGCAATGACAGTTACTTGTTGTGAAGTATTGATCTGGACCCTAAGGAACCCTTAATATTTAGCACAGAAGTTCCCAAGAAAAGAACAGTGCATCGGAGGAAGATAATGTTAAATGAAGCACGGCACTATCTACCTATCTATAATCTAGAGCTAACTTAATTACCTCCTAATTTATGTAACGCAATTACTCCATAACGTATCCTAGTAGAAAGAGCACACCTCAAGGAATCAGCAGATACAGGTTCTATTGCCAGCTCCGCCACTTTTCTGCTATGTGGCCTTGATAGAGTCACTTAGCTTCTCTGTTACAGATGACTTCCCCAAGTCACTCATAAACATAAACAGAATGTTTGTTATTTATCAGAGAAAGCTCTTTTAGGAGACTGACTGTGCTCCAGGAGTTCATTGTCCGTGATCTGGTCTTGCCATTTGCCATTGAGTCTGACCCATACGTGAAGATGATGGAGGGGCTCAGGGAGCTGGACGTGCCATCTGTTGGCTGTTTCACAGCAAGGCTCTAAAACACAGAAGTGGTTCTAACTGTGTGTGTCAGGTCTAAGACTTCCCAGCTTGCAGGTGCCTCCCGCTAATCTTCCCAGGGACCCCATGGGAAAGCACGTAGCTTCCCTAGGGATCCTTGTTGGAAAGAGGAGAGACCCTTTTCCATAGGGTTCCAATTCTCTGGTCACTGGAAATGATCACGAACGGACTTATGGATGAGAAGGTGAGTGAAAAAATTACATGGCTATTCACCAGCCATGGAGAATTCTCTTTCCTGTTTAGAAAAACACTGAACGTGATGGTCTTTAATACATGCAGCAGAACACATAACACTACCAGGACGACGGCCCCCTTGGCCGCTCTGACCTCGAACAACAGCTTGGGGGATGATCCAGGCGTATGGATGTGTCGTACCTGCTTGTGGTGTCTGTGCATGTAGTCGATGGCTGTATTCATGGCAACTTCTATGAACAGATCCCAGGCACTGAGCACAGCTGCATTTATCAAGTGGGTTGCTGCAGTGATGAAGACCTTTGTGCAATATTTAAAATTCAGGGTGATTTGAACACCAGAGCCATACCAGGGACCTGTCACAAACATTGGTGCACCAAAATCTAAGAGGAGATTGAAGATCCAGGAAGGGAGACAGGAGGAGAGATAAAACGTTGATAGCTTTGCCTTAAGCCCCACCCACCTCTGGGTCCCGGGGCTTATGGTAATGGCCTGGTAGAGGCAGGTGCTGTAGACAAACAGGTCACGGCCCACTCGATTGAAGTACATGACCATTTTGCATCTGATGTCATCTAGGAAATTTCCTGGGCTCCAAATCTCCAGAGCATTTAGGACTCCCCCAGAGAGAAGGACGATGGTGTTGGCCAAGGTCAGGTGAGCAAGGATGAAGTCAGAGGAGTTCACCTGGTGGCTGTCACAGATTTCGTAGATACAAAAGAGGAATAGGAATCTATTTACACAAATCCCAATGCCAACCTCAAGAATCTCCAGTGCCTACCAATCAACCTATGCATCAGGCTGAAACTCCTCACCCTCGGCTTCAAGGCTCTCCATCACCTCGCCCCCTCCTACCTTACCTTCCTTCTGTCCTTCTACAGCCCAGCCCGCACCCTCCGCTCCTCTGCTGCTATTCTCCTCACCGTGCCTCGTTCTAGCCTATCCCGCCGTCGACCCCCTGGCCTGAAATGCCCTCGCTCCCCACATCCACCAACCTAGCTCTCTTCCTCTCTTCAAGGCCCTACTGAGAGCTCACCTCCTCCAGGAGGCCTTCCCAGACTGAGCCCCCTCCTTCCTCTCCCCCTCCACCCCCTCTCCATCCCTCCCGCCTTACCTCCTTCCCTTCCCCACAGCACCTGTATATATGTATATATGTTTGTACGTACTTATTACTCTATTTATTTATTTTACTTGTACATATTTATTCTATTCATTTTATTCTGTTAATATGTTTTGCTTTGTTCTCTGTCTCCCCCTTCTAGACTGTGAGCCCTCTGTTGGGTAAGGACCGTCTCTATATGTTGCCAAATTGTACTTCCCAAGCACTTAGTACAGTGCTCTGCACACAGTAAGCGCTCAATAAATACGGTTGAATGAATAAATGAATGAACCTGTGTCAGAATCGCAATCTCGAAGGTGATATCCATTCACCCAAATTTTCAAGTGGAATTAGAGAAGGCCTCCTACAGGGCTACTAGGGAGAGAGAGTGACTTACAACAAGACTGAGAGAGAAAGACAGAGAGGGAGAAAGGGAGAAAGAGAGAGAGGGCCCTGCAGTGTCACTAAGACCTAAAATCATATTTGCACCCCTTAAATCTGACTGGTGGTGAAGAGAAATGTACTGTATTTCTTTGGACATTGGACATTGACCATTTGCCCCACCCCAATCCCACAACACCTATCTTTAAATTGTATGTTGTAAATTATCCATTTATTCAGTGTCCCCTTCTAGACTGTAAACTCGTTTCGGGCAGTGAACCTATCTACTAATTCTGTTGTACTCTCCTAAGGACTTAATACAGTGTTCTGCATATAATGAGTGCTCAATCCACACCATTGATTTATTTATTGATTGATCAATTCTTAAAGCTCCTGGCATAATCCTATATTATTCCCCAATTCTGCCAGGAAGAGATGGAAAATACCAGTTTTCGGCTCAGCAATGAAGGCAGCTTTGTGACAGGATTGCTTCTTTCTGGAGCCTTCTGATTGGTGAAGAGGTATTAATTACACTAGGCAAGCAGTATTACCTAGTGGAAAGAGCAAGGGCCTGGTTGTCTGAACCCCACTTCGCCATTTGTCTGCTCTGTGACATTGGACAAGTCACTTAACTTCTCTTTGCCTCAGTTCCCTCCTCAGCAAAATCTGGATTCAATACCTGTTTTCCCTCCTATTTAGATGGCAAGCCCCTTTGGGATCTGATTATTTTGTATGAACCCCAGAACTCAGTACAGTGTTTTGGGACTCATTAAGTGCCTAAGAAATAGCACAATTATGAATTATTGCCAAATGCAAGTGTCTGTCTCCCCAGCTGAATTGTAAGTTCCTTGAGGTGGTAGAGGAGTTGGGTTTTTTTAATAAAGCAGCTGGTGGGACGAGATTCACTTTTTTGCATAAAGCCTTTACGAAGACCAGGATACTAAGAAACAGTTTCGTGTATGATGACTGTTTTAGCATAGTAGTAGTAGTAAAAAGCTTGTCTCTCTCCACTTCAGTCCATACTTCATGCTGCTACCCGGATTATCTTTGTCCAGAAACGCTCTGGGCATATTACCCCCCTCCTCAAAAATCTCCAGTGGCTACCAATCAATCTGCGCATCAGGCAGAAACTCCTCACCCTGGGCTTCAAGGCTCTCCATCACCTCGCCCCCTCCTACCTCACCTCCCTTCTCTCCTTCTACAGCCCAGCCCACACGCTCCGCTCCTCCACCGCTAATCTCCTCACCGTGCCTCGTTCTCGCCTGTCCCGCCATCGACCCCCGGCCCACGTCATCCCCCTGGCCTGGAATGCCCTCCCTCTGCCCATCCACCAAACTAGCTCTCTTCCTCCTTTCAAGGCCCTACTGAGAGCTCACCTCCTCCAGGAGGCCTTCCCAGATTGATCCCCTTCCTTCCTCTCCCCTTCGTCCCCCTCTCCATCCCCCCATCTTACCTCCTTCCCTTCCCCACAGCACCTATATATATGTATATATGTTTGTACATATTTATTACTCTATTTATTTATTTTACTTGTACATATCTATTCTATTTATTTTATTTTGTTAGTATGTTTGGTTTTGTTCTCTATCTCCCCCTTTTAGACTGTGAGCCCAATGTTGGGTAGGGACTGTCTTTATATGTTGCCAATTTGTACTTCCCAAGCGCTTAGTACAGTGCTCTGCACATAGTAAGCGCTCAATAAATACGATTGATGATGATGATGATCTTTATGTGGAAGCAATGAAGAAAGCTAGGCAGTTTTTCCCTTTACCAAGTAATTGAGCATCGGACCCTCAGTCAGTCAAGCATATTTATTGAGCACTTACTGTGTGCAGAGCATAGTACTAGCACAAGGGGTAGCACAATATTATTACTATATTTATTATTAGCATTATTACAATGTAACACTAAATAATAAACCCTCATTCCTCAGTGCACAATGGAGAGGTGGTTACTCCACCTCAGCTATATTATGGTCTCCCAAGTGCTTAGTGCACAACTCTGCCAACAGTGAGAACTCAACAAATACCATTAATTAATCAGTTAATTGAAAGAAACCTCAGTAATGGGACCATCCTTTGACTTCCCTGTTTTCTGTCTCTCCCCAATTCAGTCCGTACTTCACTCAGCCACCCAGATCATTTTTCTACAAATCTGTTCACTCCACATCTCTCCACCCCTCAAGAATCTTCAGTGGCTGCCCATCTACATCCAGATCAAACAGAAACTCCTTACCATTTTTTAAAGCTTCAGTTACCTTGCTCCTTCCCATCTTACCTCGCTAATTTCCTACTACAAACCATCCCACACATTTTGCTCTACTAACACCACCTCCTCATGGTACCTTGATCTCCTCTACCTTGCCGCTGACCTCTCATCTACATCCTGCCTCTGGCCTGGAACTCCTTCCCCCCTTGTAGCCAACAGCTACACCTCCCCCTTCCTACAAAGCCTTACTAAAATCACCTCCTCCAAGAGGTCTTCCCTGATTAAAGTCTCATTTCCTCTCCCCCCAGTCCCTTCTGCATCAGCCTTGTACTTGGATTTTCACCCGTTATTTATTTCACTTTCAGCCCCACAGAACTCATCTCCATATCTATAATTTATTTATTTATATTGAAGTCTGTCTCCTCCTCTAGACTTTAAGCTCACTGTGGAAAGGAAGCATGTCTGCCAACTCTAATACGCTGTATTCTCATACTACTGTTGACCTATACGTTTTGGGCTTTGTCTGAATCTTGATATAAGGTTAGTCGGACACTCTGAGACTCAAAAAGATACACTAGACATCCTGATTTGATTATTTTTTGAAGATATTTGTTAAGACCTGATTTTGTGCCAGGCACTGCACTGTACATTGTGAGGCTGGACACAGTCCCTGTACCACATGGGGCTCTCAGTTTTAATTCCCACTTTACAGATGAGGGAACTGCGCTACAGAGAAGTGAAGTAACCTTGGGATCACACAACAGGCATTTGGAGGAGCCAGGACCCAGCCCCATGATCTACCACTAGGCCAAGCTGCTTGTCAACCAGATCCTACTGCTTAGAACAGTGCTTTGCACATAGTAAGCACCTAATAAATGTCATCATTATTATTACAGTAAGCGCTCAATAAATATGATAGATCAACTGATTGATTGCAATTGCCTCCTAGCATTCACCAGGGATGGAGTATTGTCTGAGGCTTTGTTTTACCATGTCCATAAAACTTACCTCTACCCTCCTTGTCTTTAGTGTCCCAATTTCAGCATCTGTTTGAGAAATCTCCTGTTGTTTATGTAAATCAATCATATTTATTGAGCGCTTACTGTGTGCAGAGCACTGGCGCTCAAGGAGGAGGTCACCTTCCGGGCTCCGGTGAAGCTGACTTAACTGGAATGGGAAGTTGAGCACGACGTACAGGGTGTACCGGTGGACATCTGGGCACTGCATCCAGGCTGCGTTCAAGGGGAAAGAGCTCGTTCTCGCTGGACCTGAGGCCACCAGACCTATCCTCCCACCCTGGAAGCTGCTGTCCTGCCTCTGGAGGTGGAGGAGGAGAGGACTGAGGAGGGTCCCACTGGTGATTGAGGAGACACCGGCCCCAACCCCAGCCTAGATGCAGATAGATCATCACCTCCTGACATCTGGGGAAAGAGGGCTTTCCAGGCTCCAGATTCCCAAGTTCCAGCAACTGTCTCTTTGGCCTGGGAGAAGATCAATGTCCCTACAGGATCTCCTAGGGATATGTGGGCCCCACTCACTGATAAAGCTGCCGGGATGTCTCCTTCACTCTCTGGGAATTGTTTTTCTAGGGAACCCAACCTTGTTTCCAGCTTCCTCGTCCATGGAGAGGGTTGGGGGTGACTAGGGAATAGCATCTGGCTGTTCTAAATGATAATAATAATGACTGTGGCATTTGTTAAGCACTTACTATGTTCCAGTCACTTTACTAAATCCTGGGGGAGACACAGTATAATCAGGTTGGACACAGTCCATGTCCCACATGGGGCTTCTAGTCTTCATCCCCATTTTACAGGTAAGGGAACTGAGGACCAGAGAATTGAAATGACTTGTCCAAGGTCACAGAGCAGACAAATGGCTGAACAAGGATAAGAACCCAGGTACTTCTGACTCCCAGGCCTGTGCTCTATATACTAGACCATGCTGTTTCTCATACAATGGATATTCCTTGCTATGAGAACCTCTTTCTGCTCTGGTACAGAAACAAAGACCACCAGCATCGGTGGGAAACTGGAGAAGAATCAACCAGTCAATCAATCAATGACATTTATTGAGCACTTCCTGTTTACAGAGGACTATTCTAAGCACTTGGGAGAATACAACAGAGTTGGTAAACATGTTCCCTGCCCACAACGAACTTAGAATCTAGAGAATCTTTAGTTTAAATTTATTTGACAGGGAACCTCCACTTCCCCACATGCCCATGACAACCACTCCCCAATTTCACTGGCAAAAGAGAAGATTATTCTCAAACTATGTGACTTCTTTTCTTTCTTTAAATTCTGGAGAGCCATGATATGGCTGTTTTCTTGCCCTCCTCATTTCTCCCCTCTCACGTCTCCGTGCCTGGGTGAGGGTTTCTGGGTTGGACTCTCCTCACCTGAGGAAGGCAGCTGGGTGGTGGACACATGGAGACACATGGTGTAGGAACTAGGGACAGGACAAACCCGGGCTCCCCACTGGCACAGAGTTAGGGGAGGCAGAGATGCAGTTTGCCTCAATAGCTGAGTCTGGGGGAAGCTGAGATATTGAGGCTGGAGGACACCTATGGAGCAGAGAGGACCTTGCATTTATTTCCCTGCCCTGGCTTCTTTTAATTTTATGATGGTATCAGGAGCTTGCTATGTTTCAGGTGCTGTTCTAAAGGCTGGGATTGGCACTAGATCATCAGATGGGACCCAGTCCCTGTTCCATATAGGGCTCACAGTCTTAGTCTCCATTTTACAGGTGAGAGAACTGAGAAGGGAAGTGACATGCCCGAGTTCACTCCACAGGCAAGTGGTGGAGCTGGAATTAGAACCCAGGTCCTCTGACTCCCAGGCCTGTGCTCTTTCCATTAGACAACACTGCTTCTGATTAAGTCACACTGCTTCTCATTGCATGGGCTGCCACAATAGGGATTAAGTAGGGAGCCAGGACCCCAGCCTCTACTCCAGAATACTCACACCAGAGTCCACTACCTATGTTAGGCCCTAGGGCCTTTGACCTCTGGCAGGGAGGTGTGGGAAAGGGAGGACTAAGACAGAATCCTCACTCTGAGCAGGGAACATGTCCACCAAATCTGTAACATTGTACTCTCCCAGGTGGTTATTTCAGGGCTGTGCACATAGTAAGCGCTCAGTGAGTATGGTGGATCGATTGATTGATCAGGGCAGGGCCCATCATGTCATGTGTCAGTGGGGAGGGGCATCGTCTAGTGGCCACCTCTCCAAGCCAGGCCCTGATCGTCTTGCCTCTCTTTGTCCCATTTAATGATTCCCCTGTCTCCCCATCAGCTGCCATTTGGTGTTCCCGTACGGCCTCAGCAGGATCATGCAGACCTTGGGGTCAAAGATGCAGCCGAGGAACCCTGTGCTGGAGGCCAGGATGGAGAAGACCTCCACGGCCACCATGGCCTTGCCCCTGGTGCTCAGGTAGGTGGGCAGGAAGTACACCCAGACGCTGCAGAACACCAACATGCTGAATGTGATGACGTTGGCCTCGTTGAAGCTGTCTGGTACCTTCTGGGCCAGGAAGGCCACTGAGAGGCTGACCAGGGCCAGGAGTCCCATGTAATCCAGGACGCAGTAGAAGGCAGTGGAGGAGCCCTCGTTGCACTGGACGACGATGACCCCAACCTCAGACACCACATCCGCGTCAGTGAATGGAGGGGAGGTCCCTAGCCAGACCATGCAGATGCACACTTGGATGAAGGAGCAGATGTAGACGAAGGAGGAAGGCTCCCTGGGTCTCGACCACGTCATCATTCTGGTCCCCCCGCCCAATGGCCCTGAAGGCCAGGACGACGGTGACCGTCTTGGCCAACATGGCAGAAATGGCCATGGAGAAGACGACTCCTAAGGCCGTCTGTCGCAGGATGCAGGTGGATGGGCTGGGATGGCCGACAAAGGTCAAAGAGGAGAGGACGCAGAACGGGAGAGCTGTGAGGAGGGTGCAACTGAGACTGCAGTTGTTAGCTTTCACTATGGTGGTATCCCGATCATGGATAAAGACCTCCAAAACCCAAGCAGTGAGGAGAGAGAAGCAGAGGGCGAAGGACGTCAGAACCATTCCCAAAGGTTCCTTGTAAGAAAGGAATACCACACCTTTCGTGATACACTGATCTCTTTGAGGATTTGAAAATTCATATTGGGGTACGTGATGCACTGATCCGTATCTGAAAGGGATAAATGGAATTTCACACCTCATTTCGGTCAGGGCATGAAATTTCAGTCTCTGAATAAGGGGAGTTCATGATACAGGTGCAAAGGAATGCAAAGAACCAGGAAAATCAGATATATGGAGAAGCTGCTTTCAAGAGATTGGAAAGTGCTACCAACTCTGCTGTATGGTACTCTAACAGACACTTGGTACAGTGCTCTACACTTCCACACAGGAAGTGCTCCAATAAATAGAATTGATTTATCGATCAATGTCTGCCTCCACCTCTAGACTGGAAGCTCATCATGGACAAAGAAGCATTATGGTCAGCAGACACCTAATGGTCTGATTGCTAACTCTGCCACTAACCTTCTCACTGGCCCACGTCCTCCCCTTGTCCTGGGATGCCCTTCCTCTGCACATCCGCCAAGCTAGCTCTCTTCCTCCCTTCGAAGCCCTACTGAAACCCAACTCCTTCAGAAGGCCTTCCCAGACTGAGCCCCCTTTTTCCTCTCCCCCTTCCCATTACTCCCCGCCCTACCTACTTCCCCTCCCCACAACACCTGTATATATGTTTGTACAGATGTCTCACTCTATTTATTTTACTTGTACATATTTACTATTCTATTTATTTTGTTAATGATGTGCATCTAGCTTTACTTCTATTTATTCTGATGACTTGACACCTGTCCACATGTTTTGTTTTGTTGTCTGTCTCCCCCTTCTGGACTGTGAGCCCGTTGTTGGGTAGGGACCGTCTCTATATGTTGCCAACCTGTACTTCCCAAGCGCTTAGTACAGTGCTCTGCACAGAGTAAGCGCTCAATAAATACGATTGAATGAATGAATGAATGAATGATTGCTGATCTCTCCCTCGGCACAGGGCACGCAGTCGTAGCAGCAGGGGGCTTTACCTTCCCGATCTGTTTTCCTGAATCCCGGCTGGCAGCTGTAGCTACACACGGAGTGAGAGGTCTTTGCGAAGAGGGGAAGAGGGAAACGGGAAGGGCATTGAGGCTTTCCTCCCTGGGAATCAGGGGCACTGGGGAAGACAGGAAATGATATAGAAATAGAAATCCCAGGGCAACGTTTTAATCCCGTTCTCTGAAGACAGAAAGTTCAATCAGAGCTCATAACAGTCTACACCATCAATGGTATTTACTGGGAGTTTACTGCATGCGGAGCACTGTACTATGCAATTGGGAGAGTAATCAATCAATCAATTGTATTTATTGAGCACTTACTATGTGCAGAGCTATGCATTAAGAGTGCGGGAGAGTCCAACAGAGTTGGTAGACACATTTCCTTCTGGACTAAGCCCTGAGTTGGCAGGGATCATCTCTCTTTATTGCTGAATTGTACTTGTCCAAGGGAACATCTGCACGGTCTGGCTGGGAGCCTCTGCCCACTCTGCCCTCTGCACTCTGATTGAGTGACTTTAAAGAGTCAATGGGAAGGAGTTTCATCATTTCATTTCATCCATTTGTACAGCCCTATTGGCTTCTGGTCCAAGATGACAATCTGGGATCTCTTCCAAGAATGCCTCCTCAATCGATCAATCAATCAAAGCGTTTATTGAGCACTTACTGTGTTCACAACAATGCACAAAACACTTGGTAGAGTACAAGAAAACAGTATGTAGACATGTTCCCTGCCCACTAAGAGCCTCCAGGCCAGAAAGGCTACATACATTTAAATTAATTATGGATATGGACAGAAGTACTGTGGGACTGAGAGCATAGTGGACACCAGCACGAATGGTCTTGTCTAAGCTGTTTGGCAGGTTCCTGGCCAGGAAAGCCACCGTGAGGCTGACTAGGGCCAGGAGCCCAACATAACCCAGGATGCAGTAGAAGGCGGTGGCAGAGCCCTCGTTGCACTGGACAGTGGTAACCCCAGCATTGGATGCAACATCCTAGTTGGGAAATGGGGCAGAGATTCCCAGCCAGACCATGAAGATGTTGCCATGGACAAGAGAGCAGACCGAGGTGATGGAGGGAGGGGGAAAGGTGCCCTGGGACCCAACCATGGCCTCATTCTGCTCCCCAGCCCAGTGTTCCCGAAGGACCACGGTGACAGTCCCGACCAACACGGCAGAATTGACCACAGAGAAGAAGACTCGGGATATCGTTTGTCACAGGATGCAGTTTTTCCCTTCTCCTCCTCTTCCTCCTCTTTCTCCTCCTCCTCCTGCTCACCCTCCTTCTTTACCTGAGAAAATCGCCGATCCCACGTTATACTTTCCTCACTAATGGTGAAATCATGTCCAGCTGGGGCCAGGGACATGAATTCTTCCATTCTGATGTAGACTCTGGTGGCGTTCCATAAAATCTGATAGTCCAGGATGTCATACCTACTGGTCGCCCAGACGAGGTCATCCAAATGGATCTGCTCACCTGTACCAGTATGGATCCAAGCATTCTTCAGTGACAAGTGGACATGAAGGGAGAGAGAGACACCAACGACTGAAGAGCCCGAAGAAGCAGCGAGACCTAGTGGATAGAGAGAGGGGAGAATTACCTGCCATGGACAAGGGACCCGATTTTGTCCATCTCCCGATGTCTCCATGTCCTTCGTAGTCCGGATCTCTTGGTGGAGGGCGCGAGCTATGGTGTACACAGCGCTGTATATGCTCTACCTCTGGGGAAACATGTTCATGTTCATGTCCCAGTAGCCCAAGGGCTTGCTCTGCAACGTACCAGTTTCGTCACACAGTCCCAAGGAAATGAGTCTTTCCGAATCTTCTATGAGTGGACTATCAAAGACCCACCGCCATAATGATGCCAGGAACTCATCCTGTGGATATTTCCTAGGGTTCAGAGTCCGTTCAAAATCCCAGAAACCCGGACTCTCCTTCCTATGGACTGAAAATGACAGGGGGCCTTGGAAATAGGTGTTATTTTTGATATAGGAATTAGTTGTAAAATCTCAATCATATGTGGTGACCCAAACTTTACCAAGAGCAGGGAAGTTATGCGAATTAAAAAGAAATGACAATAAAGCGTATGTATCTCCAGAGGCATCGATCACATCTGCTGATGATGTAATAATTTGTTTGTAGTGGGAGTCAAACCTGCAAATATTTTCGGTAAAGTATCCATGGATTCTTTCAATATATGCCACACAGATGCCATTCCTGACCATCTCCTCTGTTAAGACTGTAGCGAACATCTCTCAGCACAGCACTTGTGAGGGTACAGCATAAAAGAGTGATAGACAGTCTCCCTGCCCAGAAGGAACTCACAGTCTAGAGGGGGTCTGCCTTTCCTCTTCTAGTCAATGACATAGGTCCATTTCATTGACAATGGCTCCCTCAACATCTCTTTGTCTGTAATTTCCCATCTGGTGTGAGGAATCGGAAAAATGCATTGGGGAATCAGAAAAATGCATCCTTTGTGGATGCACGTATTAGACACTTGGAAGGAGGAGCAGTGTGGCTTAGTGGAAAGAGCACGTGCCTAGAAGCCAGAGGACCTGGGTTCTAATTCCAGCTCTGCCACATGACTGCGAAGAGACCTTGGGAAGTCACTTCACTTCCCCTTAGGTAAAATGGGGATCCAGTGCTTGTACTCCCTCCTTTTCAGACTGGGAGGGAGCCTGATGAGCGAAAGGAATTGTATCTGACCTGATCATCTTGTATCTTCCACAGTGCTTGAATAGTGCTTGATACACAGAAAGCCCTTAACTAGTACTATAATTATTGAGAAAATGACACATCCCCCGCCCTCAGACTGTAACAATGAAGGCAAAGTATTTACAACTCAGATGGTCCAAGTAAATAATTCAGTGCACCTATATCCATGAGTGCTGAGAATCGTCATAAATACATTCAGAACAGCTAGAGTGGGCTGGATAGATGATGTGAATCAGGGGGCTGGCTAATCATCTTTGGAAGGTTTGTTGGAAGAGGTGGGATGGGATTTTAGGAGGCATTTGAATGTGGAAAGAACTGTAGTAGGATGTGGGGAGGGAGGAGTTCCCAACTGAGCCCAACAACGTGGTCTAGTGGAAAGCACACGGGCCTGGGAGTCAGAGACCCTGGGTTCTAATCCCGGCCATGTCACTTGTCTGCTGTGTGACCTCGTTCAAGCTACTTCACCTCTCTGTGCCTCAGTTCCCTCATCTGTAAAATGGGGATTAAGACTCTGAGCCCCATGTGGGATGTGGACTTTGTATCCAGTCCTTCATTCATTAATCGTATTCATTGAGCACTGACCGTGTGCAGAGCATTGTACTAAGTGCTTGGAAAGTGCAATTCGCCAGGAGATACAATCCCTGCACAACAACAGGCTCACAGTCTAGAAGGGGGCGACAGACCACAAAACAAAACAAATAGACAGGCATCAATAGCATCAGAATGGATAAAAAGAACTATAGATATATACACATCATTAATAAAATAAATAGAATAATGAATATGTACAAATATATACAAGAGCTCTGGAGCAGGGAGGGGAGTAGAGTAGGAGGGAATAGGGGCTATGGGGATGGGAGGAGGCGCATAGGAAAAGGGGGTTTATTCTGGGAAGGCCTCCTGGAGGAGGTGAGCTCTTAGTAGGGCTTAGACTGTGAGCCCGTTGTGGAGTATGGAACGTCTCTATATGTTGCCGACTTGTACTTGCTAAGCGCTTAGTACAGTACTCTGCACACAGTAAGCGCTCAATAAATACGATTGAATGAATGAAGGGGGGAAGGGAGCTAGTTTGGTGGATGCAAGGAGGGAGGGCATTCCCGGCCAAAGGTAGGATGTGGACCAGGGTTCGACAGTAGGACAGGGTAGAACAAGGGACAGTGAGGAGGTTATCAGTAGAGGGGTGGAGTGTGCATGCTGGGCTGTAGATGGAGAAAAGGGAGGTGAAGTAGGAGGGGGCGAGGTGATGGAGAGCTTTGAAGCCAATAGCCTTGTATATACCTGTGCCTGACATAGTAAGCCTTAACAAATACCAGAAAAAAGCAGCCACAACAACAACAACAAGAGCAACAGCAAACTAATGCTGGTCTGCCCCTTGCCATTGGGATTCCTTACTTGGGGGAGTTTATAGAGGCCCAGCACCTAGGAGATAATACTTGACACGCCTGGTGACGTCCCTCTTATGACAGCCAGCAGTTTGTCCCCCCCACTCCTGCTCACAGCTGAAGCTGGGGACCATCGCAGCTCTTCCTGAAAGCAGAGCCGTGGAACTCTTGGCCGTGATCATCTCCAGGAAGTGGACGTTGAAGAGGTGAATCAGAGAAATATTGGGTAACAGATTGGGGTCCTCGTTCTCTTCCACAGCAAACACCAGGGCCAGGAGTTGTTGATAGTGTTTGGTGAAGTATCTCTAATGGGAAGGATGGGAGGTGGCACAGAAACATTGGGGTCTAGTGGAGAGAGGACCTGAGTTCTAATCCTGCCACTTCCACTTGCCTGCTGTATGACCCTGGACGAGTCACTTCATTTCTCTGTGCCTCAGTTCCCTCAACTGTGAAATAGGGATTAAGACTATGAGCCCCATGTGGGACAGGGACTACGTCCAACCTGTAGCTATCCCAGTGCTTAGGACAGTGCCTGGCATATAGTAAACACTTAACAAATGGCAATAAAAAACGAAGAGCGTTGAATTGTCAAGCAGCAGTGGCACAGGAGCAGAGAAGAGAAAGCCACCAAGTCGTTGTGAGGAAGGTGGGAAGTGAGTCGAAATTTTCCCTGTATCTCTAGTACTGAAAGCTGCACTGTGACAGCTAAATGATCTAGCATGGATCCAGAATTGATTGAGCACTTACTGTATGCAGTGCACTGTCCTAAGAACTTGGGAAAGGACAGTACAATAGTCCTGATGGAAGAGGCTGTGAGAGCAGTCTAGGGTATGTATGGTTACAAAAAGTGACCTTGGGAGCAAATGCAGTCAGTGAAAGCAGGAGGATGAAATTATACATACAACACATCAGTAGATACTGACCCATGGATCAATCTCAATCAGTTATACTCTTTGAGTACCTACTGTGTGCAGAGCACTGTACTGTCCTCGAGGTTGCAGTCTAGAGGGGCAGAGAAAGGAAAGGAGGGAATTCATAATTCAGTAATCTTCTGACCACAAGAAATTCTCTAGACTCTTTGAGTCCTCTAGTTCTCTTTGTTGGCAGGGAACGTACCTTCCAACTCTGGTATATTGTACTTATAGAAGTACTTAGTACAGTACTTAGTACATGGTAATCAATCAGTGGTATTTATGGAGTGCTTACTGTATGCAGAACACTGAACTAAGGGCTTAATACTAAGTGCTTTGGGGAGGGATCATGTCTACCACCTCTGTTGTATTGTACTCTCCCAAACATTTCATACATTACTCTGTGCATAGTACCTCCTTGTGCAAGGGAAAATGTCTACCAACTCTGCTGTATTATGTTTTTTTTCAAGTGCCTAGTACAGTGCTCTATTCACAGCAAGCCCTCAATAAATATCACCGATTGTTTGATTTGAGCTTACTGAACAGCTACATTTGTGCTTTTCCCCTTCATCCTTTCTCGTAGATGTCAATACCACCCGTGGCCTAGCATTCGTTCATTCTACTGTACTAATCGAGCGCTTATTGTGTGCAAAGCCCTGTACTAAGCACTTGAGAGAGTATAATACAACAATAAACAGACACATTCCCTGCCGACAACGATTATCACAGTCTAGTGGGGGAAACAGACACTTATATAAATAAATGAATAGCTATCACTAGTGCCCACTGCCCTTCCTTTCTCCCGCATCTAACGATGCCACAACCCCCTTCGTTCCTGCTCATCCTACATCCCAGGAAAAACAAACACTTACTCAGTGGACTCAGGAGAGAAAAGCAGCTGTTCCGTGAACTTATTGAGGAAACCTATCAAATAGAGAGAGAGAAGTCCTCCAATTACCACATCTCCATTCTGGTAGTAGAATGATTTATCTCCAAGGTGCAAGGATGGTTGACCATTCTGCACTGGACACCACAAAGCTGGGAGAATAAGGTGGTCTAAGCCTCATGGCCGCAACCCTAAAACACAAAGAGAAAACTATTTACTGAAGGGACAGGCTGATCCAGAGGACAGGCTGATCCAGAGGCTGACAGGTAGAACGGAGAGAGATGTTCAGCGTTTCAGGCTCTCCTGAGGATTGATTCCACACACTGGTGCAGCGCCTGGGTGGATACGGTCCTCACTCCAGGATGGCAGGGGGAGCGGATGAGGGGAGATATTTATATGGGTACTTTAGCCTGATGCAAGAGTTACTGGTTCCACCTGATGATCTTTGTTTTTTGGTGGAGTAAGTGACCTGAGAATCTTCCTCCTCTCTTTCCTGGCCCCTGTCTCGTTCCCAGAGAGGGTTTGATCACAATCACTGAGAAATAACAGCCTTGTTTCCTGCACCTCCATGCTCATGATACCTTGACAAACAAATGTTGGAAACATGTCTCCCAACTCTGTTGCATTCTACGCTCCTGAGCGCTTAGTACAGTGCTCTGCACACAGTAAGTGTTCACTAAATGCCATTTATTCCTCTATCATTCGTTCATTCAATTGTACTTATTGAGGGATTACTGTCTGCAGAGCACTATACTAAGAACCTGGGAGAGTACAATAGCACAATAGACACTTTCCCTGCCCAAAATGAGTTTAATATCTAGACAGGGAGACAGACATGAATACAAATAAATGAAATAATAGATATGTACATAGGTGCTGTGGGGCTGGGAGGGGGCAAGACAAAGGGAACAAAGATGAGGAAAGGTGGGGCTTAGTCCGGGAAGGCCTCTTGGATGAGATGTGCCTTCAACAAGGCTTTAAAGGGGGTAGAGTAATTGTTAGATTTGAGGAGGGAGGGCGTTCCAGGCCAAAGACAGGACGTGGGCTAAGGATCGGCAGAGCGACAGGTGAGATCGAGGCACAGTGAGAAGGTTAGCACAAGAGGAGCGAAGTGTATAGACTGGGTTGTAGAAGGAGAGAAGCGAGGTGAAGTAGGAGGGGGAAAGGTGGTGGAGTGCTTTAAAACCAATAGCAAGGAGTTTTTGTTCGATATGGAGGCATTTGGGCAGCCACTGGAGATTTTGGAGGAGGGGTGTGACCTGTCCTGAATGATTTGGTAGAAAAATGATCCGGCAGTAGAGTAAACTATGGACTGGAGTGGGGAGAAGCAGGAGGCTGGGACGTCAGCAAAGGGTCTGATGCAGTAATCCAGGTGGGATAGGATAAGTGACGGGATTAACATGGTAGCAGTTTGGATGGAGAGGAAGAGGAGACATTTAGTGATGCTGTGAAGGTGGGACCAACAGGACTTGGTGATGGATTAAGTATGTGTGTTGAATGAGAGAAGAGTCAAGGATAGCGCCAAGGTTACGGGCTTGTGAGACAGGAAGTGGGGTGATGGGAAAGTCCGGGGGAGGGCAGGATTTGGGTTGGGAAGAAAAGGAGCTATATTTTGGGCATGTAAAGCTTGAGGTAATGGGAGGGCATCCAAGTAGAGATGACTCGAAGGATCTTGGAGATCATCTGGTTGATTGATTAACTCTGCTGTTTGCCTGCTGTGTGATCCTGGGCACATCACTTCACTTCTCTGAGCCTCAGTTTCCTCATCCTTAAAATGGGGATAAAACATTTGCTCTTCTTCTTTTTCCTCAGACTGGAAGCTCAAATGCTATCTCATGACCACCCGAGCCAGTAGGCAGAACTCGGAATTACGGGTGGATTACTGCCCCCATGATCAAAACTGCTAACTTGATAGCCCAAATCGGGAATACAGAAGGTGTCCCTTTCCCCCGTGCTAATCAAATTAGGGATGGAGGAAGGAGGAGGGCAGGATTGACTAAATTGAGGCAGAGAGCTGGAATGTCCTAGGAGCCCAGGTGATAAATACCTGTGGCCTCTGACCTTCTGTGCAGCAGATCGAGACTTGCAGCAGCCGGCTGCGGGTCATCTCTGCCCAGAGCGTGAGAAGCCCGCTCTGCCTGCACCAAGTGAGGAGCCGTGGGTTAGGTGAGTGTCCCTTCCCGCTGAATACATATGGGGCTGGAAACCTGATGGAGCTGGTAAGGAGTTTCTGTTTGATGCAGAGGTAGGTGGGGAATCACTGGAGTTTCTTGAGGAATGGGGAAACATGGCTTGGACATTTTCGTAGAAAAATAACCCAGGTAACAGACTGAAGTATAGGCTGGAGTGGGAAGAGACAGGAGGCAGGGAGGTCAGCTAGAGGCTGATGCAGTAATGATAATAATAATAATTGTGGTATTTGTTAAGTGCTTACTATGTGCCAGGTACTGAGCTAAGCGCTGGGGTAGATACAACCAGATTAGAACCCACGTCCTCTGACTCCAAGTCCTGGGCTCTTTCCGCTAGGCCACGCTGTTTCTCACTGTCACAGCTTGGTAAGGGTGCAGCTAAGAATTGGCACCGGGTCCAAATGAGAATTGTTTGTTCAGGGAGATATTTCCCATTTCCTGTGATTGGGCTCGGGGCTACAATCTCCAGTTTTCTTTGACAACAGCATTAATTCTGTACCATGGGATTTCACGGCTCCTCCTGATTGGTGGAGGAGAGAGTAGGTCAGCCACTGGGGGGACACAATTAAAATTTGGCCAAGTCCTCATGCAAAAATCCCTGGCTTTTACAAGGCGGGGGGGCGGGGGCGGGGGCTTTGTACTGGCCATCTGGGCCTCCCTAGTTTCTGACCACTCCTCTCCCTTCCTCCCGCAGCCCACGTTCATTTCTCTGAGCATAGCTAACTCCCATTCCTAGAAGACTCGCTGCCCTCAGGATATGCACCTGCATCCAACCGGCTAAGACGCTTTTCATTCCCTGTCTCATCCCTTCTGGGATGTCTGGGTCAGCAAAGTTAGGAGCAGGGCATTGGCTGTTGTTCTGAGTATGGGGTGGGGAGGGAGAAGAGGAATTTCTGGAAAGTTCAGGTCTAGAGGAATGCTCTGAAATTATTTCTCTTGGCAACAACTATCATTGGTCCAGTGACTCCGTAGAGAAGAAGTGTTGACTAATGGATAGAGTATGAGCCTGAGAGTCAGAGGACCTGGGCTCTAAACCCGGCTCTACAACCTGTCTGCTGTGTGATCGTGGGCAAATCACTTCACTTCTCTGTGCCTCAGTTACCTCATCTGTCTAGACTGTGATCCCCATGTGGAACATGGACCCTGTCCAACCTGATGAGCTTAGAACTGATCCCAGCGCTTAGTACATTATCTGGCATATAGTAAACACTTCACAAGTATCATTTAAAAAGCCTGCCATCAGTGCTGTCTCATTGGACTCTGAAGGACAATGATATATATATATATATATAGAGAGAGAGAGAGAGAGAGAGAGAGAGAGAGAGAGAGATCACTAATCATTTATACATCTATTCTTGTGTATATATATATACATATATTTCGCTGTCACTGTATGTCACCAGTATATATTATATAAATGTATTTACTGAGGGCTTACTGTGTGCAGAGCACTGTAGTAAGCACTTGGGAAGTACAAGTTGGCAACATATAGAGACGGTCCCTACCCAACAGTGGGCTCACAGTCTAGAAGGTGGAGACAGAGAACAAAACAAAACATATTAACAAATTAAAATAATTAGAATAAATGTGTACAAATAAAATAGATAAATAAATAGAGTAATAAATACGTACAAACATATACATATGTACAGGTGCTGTGGGAAGGAGAAGGAGGTAAGGTGGGGAGGATGGGGAGGGGGAGGAGGGGGAGACGAAGGAGGGGGCTCAGTCTGAGAAGGCCTCCTGGAGGAGGTGAGCTCTCAGTAGGGCCTTGAAGGGAGGAAGAGAGTTAGCTTGGCGGATGTGCGGAGGGAGGACGTTCCAGGCAAGGGGGATGACGTGGGCCGGGGGTCGATGTCCGGACAGGCGAGAACGAGGCACGGTGAGAAGATTAGCGACAGAGGAGTGGAGAGTGCGGGCTGGGCTGTAGAAGGAGAGAAGGGAGGTGAGGTAGGAGGGGGCGAGGTGATGGAAAGCCTTGAAGCCGAGAGTGAGGAGGTTTTGCCGGATGCGTAGATTGATTGGTTCCACTGGAGATTTTTGAGGAGGGGAGTAACATGGACATTGCGTTTCTGGACAAAAACAATCCGTGCAGTGGCGTGAAGTATGGATTGAAGTAGGGAGAGACAGGACGATGGGAGATTGGAGAGGAGGCTGATAGTAATTCAGACGATATCTATCTATCTATCTATCTATCGATCATCTATCTACCTATCTATATTATATAGATAGATATTATCCATCGAAATAATATGGATAATTATTTCATTCTCATTTCATTTCATATATACATAACATATGTATATATGTTTGTACATATTTATTACTCTATTTATTTATTTATTTTACTTGTACATATCTATTCTATTTATTTTATTTTGTTAGTATGTTTGGTTTTCTTCTCTGTCTCCCCCTTTTAGACTGTGAGCCCACTGTTGGGTACGGACTGTCTCTATATGTTGCCAACTTGTACTTCCCAAGTACAGTGCTCTGCACACAGGAAGCGCTAAATAAATACGATTGATTGATTGATTGATCGAAATATGACTAAAGATAGGTAGATATGAATTGTGTTGCATATGGCTTTAAGGCACTCAATCACCTTATCCCCTCCTACCTCACCTTCCTTCTCTTCTACTACAGCCCAGCCCACACACTTCACCCCTCTAATGCTAACTTCACTGCACCTCAATCTCTCTTATCGTGCAGCCAACCTCTCGCCCACATCCTGTCTTAGGCCTGGAACACCCACCCTCCTCATATCTGTTCATTCATTCATTTATTCATTCATTCATTCATTCAATCGTATTTATTGAGTGCTTACTGTGTACAGAGCACTGTACTAGGTGCTTGGGAAGTGCAAGTTGGCAACATATAGAGACGGTCCCTACCCAACAGTGGGCTCACAGTCTAGAAGGGGGAGACAGAGAACAAAGCAAAACATATTAACAAAATAAAATAAATAGAATAAACATGTACAAATAAAAAAAATAAATAGAGTAATAAATACGTACAAACATATATACATATATACAGGTGCTGTGGGGAGGGGAAGGAGGTAAGGCGGGGAGATGGGGAGGGGGAGAGAAAGGAGGGAGCTCAGTCTGAGGAAGGCCTCCTGGAGGAGGTGAACTCTCAGTAGGGCCTTGAAGGGAGGAATAGAGCTAGCTTGAAGGATTACCAGGAGAAGGATCCACACTCCCTCCCCACCTATCAAGAAAATACTGGCCCAGAACCTGAGTCAGAGAAAGCCAGATGCAGCCCCAGATGGTTTCATAGTGGTGCAAACCGCTCCCTGGATACTTACATCTTACCAATGGGCATTTGGCTCTGTCGCAGAAAGATCCAAATGATGTCATCACTTGTGTACCAAATGTAATTTAGGGAACATCACATGCAGCTGGGTGTCCGGTATCCAAAAGTGTCATCACTGGCCACCCTACGTAGCAGTATCCTATTTTGTCATGTGCCAACTAAGCTGCCCCTTCAAAATGCAGTCCTGGTCTTGCTGTATTAAACTACCTCATAGAGATTGTATAGGTGGGCAGCAATGAGGGATGTCTGGCACACTGCATGCTTGTACCTTCTTCGGAGCAGTGAATGAGAGGTGGGATCAACAGGGAATCTGGGGTCTGGACTAGGGAAGAATTTGCATATAGAAACTGAAGCCAACCCCAACCCTCGCCATGTGAGTTAGCCCAAAGGAGATCCCTAGTTACCTCATCTGTAAAATGGGGACTGTGAGCTCCATGTGGGACAGGGACTGTGTCCAACCTGATAGCCTTGTATCAACCTCAGTGCTTAAACAGTGCCAAGCACATAATAAGCGCTTAATAAATACCGTAAAAATTAATCTGATTGAAGTCTGTGGTAGGCTGAAAAGATTTGTGGTAGTGGAACAGAGGTTAGCTCCCAAGGAATCTGAATTACAGGCCTGGGGTTCTTTCTATGCACACTCTCTCAATGCAGTCATCCCAGTCTCTTAAAGTGGCTGGAAGCAGCGTGGCTCAATGGAAAGAGCACAGGCTTGGGAGTCAGAAGTCATGGGTTCAAATCCTGCCTCCACCAACAGTCAGCTGTGCGACCTTGGGTGGGTGACTTCACTTCTCTGTGCCTCATCTGTAGAATGGGGATTAGACTGTGAGCCCCACATGGGACAATCTGATCACCTTGTATCTCCCCCCAGCGCTTAGAACAGTGCCCTGCACATAGTAAGTGCTTAACAAATGCGATTATTATTATTATTATTATTATTCAAAGCTTTGTAGCTCACCCCTTTATCTGTCTTGCAGGGGCTTTCTCTTTTCTTGGAGTGGGAGAATCAATCAGTGGTATTTATTGAGCACTTACTGTTTACAGATCACTGTACTAAGTGCTTGGGAGACTATAATATAACAAAGTTGGTGGACACATTCCTTACCCACAAGGTGCTCACAGTCTAGAGGGGGAGATAGACAAAATACATTATTTTGATTACTTCATTACTGTATCAGCCTCCTTGCTGATGTCCCTGCCTCCTGTCTCTCCCCACTTCACCCTGCTGCCCGGATCAGTAGCAGGGCTTAGTGGAAAGAGCACGGGCTTGGAAGTCGGAGGTCATGGGTTCTAATCCCAGCTCCACCACTTGTCAGTTGTGTGACTTTGGGCAAGTCGCTTCACTTCTCTGTGCCTCAGTTACCTCATCTGTAAAGTGGGGATTAAGACCATGAGCCCCATGTAGGACAACCACATTATCTTGTATCTACCCCAGCACTTAGAACAGTGCTTGGCACATAGTAAGTGCTTAACAAATACTATTATTGTTATATACAAATGTTCAGGCCTTGTTGCCCTACTCCTCAGAAAATTCCGGTTGTTGCTCATCCACCTCCACATCAAACAAAAACGCCTCACCATTTGCTTTAAAGCAGTCAGTCACCTTGCCCCCTTTTACTTCACCTTGCTACTCTCCTACTACAACCCAGCCCGCACACTTCTATCCTTTAACGCTAACTTTCTCACTGTGCCTCATTCTCATCTATCTCCAGCTCATCTATCTTGTCTATCTCATTGCTGACCTTTCGCCCATGGCCTACCTCTGTCTTAGAAAGCCCTCCTTCCTCAAATCAATCGTATTTATTGAGCTGTTGGACAATGACCCTCCCCCTGCCCCCGTTCAAAGCATTTCTGATGACACATCTCTTCTGAGAGGCCTTCCCTGCCTAAGCCCTCTTTTCCTTCTCTCTTCCTAACTCCTAACTCCTTTCTGTGTCGCCCTGATTTGCCCCCTTTATTCAACCCCCTTCCCAGCCCCACAGCACTCGTCTTTCTTTATTGTTGAATTGTAGTTTCCAAGCGCTTAGTACAGTGCTCTGCACACCGTAAGCACCCAATAAATACGATTGAATGAATGAACGAATGAATCTCTGCAATTTATTCATGTGTCTGTCTTCTCCTCTGGACTGTAAGCTCACTGTGGGCAGGGGACATGTCTGCTCATTGTTATATCATATGTTCCCGAGCTCTTCTTACCATGCTTTGCACACAGTAAGCACTCAATAAATACAATTGACTGATTATCAACTCTGTGGTATTGTCCTCTCTCAAGCACTTAGTACAGTGCTCTTCACATGGTAAGTGCTCAATCATTATGCTTGATTGGTCAAGGCAGGGCCCGACACACGTGGGGAACCCAGGAAAGAAGCAGAGAGAAGTGGGCTGTAGGATGTAGTAGTTGGTGGGGTGTGCAAAGGAGAGGGACATACAGCACTCACGAACATAGCCACAATTCATTTATTTAAAATAATGTCTTTCTCTCCCTCTAGACTATAAACTCACTGTGGGCAGGAGATTTGTTCATTAGACAGTTACATCATACTCTACCAAGAACTTAGTACAGTGCTCTGCACACTGTTAGTGCTCGATAAATAGGATTGATTGATTGGATGAGGTGAATCAAGCAAAAACTCCTCACTCTCGGCTTCAAGGCTCTCCATCACCTCGCCCTCTCCTACCTCCCCTCCCTTCTCTCCTTCTACAGCCCAGCCCACACCCTCCGCTCCTCTGCTGCTAACCTCCTCTATGTGCCTCGTATTCTCCCGTCTCGCCGTGGAAACCTGGCCCACGTCCTTCCTTTGGCCTGGAATGTCCTCCCTCCAGACATCCGCCAAACTAGCTCTCTTCCTCCCTTCAAAGCCCTACTGAGAGTTCACCTCCTCCAGGAGGCCTTCCCAGACTGAGCTCCCTTTTTCCTCTCCTCCTCCCCATTGCCCCCCTCCCTACCTCCTTCCCCTCCCCATAGCACTTGTATATATTTGTACATATTTATTACTCGATTTATTTTACTTGTACATATTTACTACTCTCATTAATGATGTGCATATAGCTATAATTCTATTTATTCTGACGGTTTGACATCTGTCTACGTGTTTTGTTTTGTTTTGTTGTCTGTCTCCCTCGTCTAGACTGTTAGCCCGTTGTTGAGTAGGGACCGTCTCTATATGTTGCCGACTTGTACTTCCCAAGCGCTTAGTACAGTGCTCTGCACACAGTAAGCGCTCAATAAATACGATAGAATGAATGAACGAATGAGGGAGGTGGAAAGAGGGCCGAGCTGGAAGGGACAGGATCAGATGCCCCGAGTTGGGACTAACTCAGGATTGATACTCCTCATCCCACTCAACTAGGGCTTTCCCGGAGACATAGGCTGGACCTGCAGATATCTGCCTCTTTCTCCCTCGGCCTGCAGGAGGCGCTGCCCTAGGCCTCCTCCTGGGAATGGAGACTGGCTCTCTGCTCAGATGAGCTCAGGCCTTCGTGACTGATCATGGATGGGAGGTCGGAGGCTGAGGAAAAGGATGGAACGTGGAGAATTTTGGAGGCTAGGTGGGAGATAACTTCAGATAAAATGGTATCCTCTAGGGGACGCCCGTGAAATTGCGTGTCGGAGGGGAGGAGTTGCTTCTGAACCCTCATCTTTGAGTGCCCACCGTCCTGACCCTGGCCCCGGGGATACCGCATGATTGTGCCCCATTTAAGGATTCCCCTGCTTCCCCAGAAGCCGCCCTCTGGTGTTCCTGTCCGGCTTCAGCAGGATAAGGTAGACATTGGGCCCGAAGATGCAGCTGAGGAGCCTGGCTCCAGAGGCCAGGATGGAGAAGACTTGCACGGTCACTATGGCCTTGCCTCTGGAGCTCAAATAGGTGGGCTGGAAGGAGACCCAAACGCTGCAGAATCCCAGCATGCTGAATGTGATGAGCATGGCCTTGCTGAAGCTGTCCGGGTCTTAGTGGGCAGAGGACATGTCTACCTACTCTGTTTTATTGTACTCTACCCGGTGCTTAGTACAGTGTTCTATTCGGCATTCATTCGTTCATTCATTCAAACATATTTCTTGAGCGCTTCCTCTGTGCAGAGCACTGTACTAGGCGCTTGGAAAGTACAATTCGGCAACAAATAGAGACAATCCCAACCCAACAACAGGCTCACAGTCAATCAGCTACAGGGCCAGAAAGGCCACCAAGAGGCTGAGCGGGGCCAGGAGCTCCATGTGGCCCAGAAAGCAGGAGAAGGCAGTGGCAGAGCCCTTGTTGCACTGAATGACGATGTCCCTGCCCTTTGGACGCTACGTCTACATTGGGGAATGGCGGGGCGGTCCCCAGCCAGATCGTGAATATGCCAACTCTGGCGAGGGAGCAGATGCAGATGTTGGAGGATGGCGCCCTGAGCTCTGAGCCCTGAGCTCCAGCCGTGTCCCCATTCTTCTCCCTGGCCCGCTGGCCCTGAAGGCCAGGACCACAGTGATGGGCTCAACCTGCATATCTTAAATGGCAACAGAGATAAGGAATCCAAAGGCCATTTGTCTTTGTGCAGAAATGCTCCGGGCATGTTACTCCCCTCCTCAAAAATCTCCAGTAGCTACCAGTCAACCTAGGCATCAGGCAAAGATTCCTCACTCTCGGCTTCAAGGCTCTCCATCACCTTGACCCCTCCTACTCACCTCCCTTCTTTCCTCCTGCAGCCCAGCCCGCACCCTCCGCTCCTCTGCCGCTAACCTCCTCACTGTGCCTCTTTCTCGCCTGTCCGGCTGTCAACCCCCGGCCCACGTCCTCCCCCTTGCCTGGAATGCCCTCCCTCCGCACATCCACCAAGCTATCTCTCTTCATGTCTTCAAAGTCCTACTGAGAGCTCACCTCCTCCAGGGGGCCTTCCCAGACTGAGCCCCCTCTTTCCTCTCCCCTCCCCACAGCACCTGTATATATTTTGTACAGATTTATTACTCTAATTATTTTACTTGTACATATTTACAAATTATATTTATTTTATTTTGTTAATATGTTTTGTTTTGTTGTCTGTCTCCCCCTTCTAGACTGTGAGCCTGCTGTTGGGTAGGGACAGTCTCTATATGTTTCCAACTTATACTTCCTAAGCGCTTAGTACAGTGCTCTGCACACAGTAAGAGCTAAATAAATACGATTGAATGAATGAATGAATGAATGCATGAATTTGTCACAGAATTCAGGTCATCTCACCCTCCTCCTCCTCTTCCTATTCCTCCTCCTTCTTCATTACCTGAGAAAATAGCCCAACTCACGTTATCCTCGCCTCACTGATAGTAAAATCTTGGCCATCTGGGGCCAGAGGCATAAACTTTCACACTCTGTTGTAGACTTTGGTGCCGTTCTGTAAAGTCTGATAGTTCAGGATGTCAAACCTACTGGTCGTCCAGCCGTGATCATACAAATGGACCTGCTCACTGGCACCGGTGTGGACCCCAGTGTTCTTCAGTGATGACTGGAGCTGGAAGAAGGGGGGACACCAGTGACTGGTATAACCGAAGAAGCAGCGTGGCCTTGTGGATAGAGGGAGGGGTGAATTACCTACCATAGGCGAGGGACCAAACTCGGTCCATCTCCCGACATATCTGTGTCCTTCGCAGACCAGATCTCTTGATAGACCCACCCCTCGAAGCGACCTCCACTCTGTCCAAGTAGCCAGCTGGGACCGTGGGATATTGTGTCCCCCTGCGTCCATTCCGTCCCCACCCCATCCTATAAGTAACCTTCTCTGAGGAGCCCCCTCACTTCCTCCTTCCCAGACTGCACATGACTGATTTCTCCCAGCTCCCCTCCCCGGGGTAAAAGGTCCTTGTTATCACCGAGTTAATATAACAACAATCCTATTCGCACCTTGTCAGCCCACCCATGCTATTTGGCTGTTTACTCCTCCTCCCAGGCATCTCCTCTCCCATGACCCCCTTAACAGTTCCACCCTGTTCCAGACTCCATCCTCCACCACCTCTGAGACATTTCTGGCAAGAGGCCGTGGGCTCTCCTTGCCATTAACCTTTTTGATTTGATTTGACTGACCCATGGGCAATTCATCCTTCTGCTGTGGGCATCCTCTGCCTAATCTGCTTATTTTATTACTGCTATCGCATGTTAATTGTTAAATGGTCTCTGTGATGTCATCATCTTATTTTATTATTGCCATCGATTGTTAACTGTTAATGGCTCTCTGTGATGCCATCATTTGCTTATTTCATTGCCATAGCATGTTAATTGTTAACTGCTCTCTGTTGTCATCGTCTGTTTATTTCATTATTGCTATCGCATGCTAATTGTTAACTGCTGTCTGTGATGTCACAATCTGCTTATTTTATTATTGCTACTGAATGTTAATTGTTAGCTACTTCCTTTGCTGTCATTTCCCTTACTGACCTCACCATGAACTAATTCCCCTGCTCCCATCTGCCCTTCCCAGTCCTCACCTCCCCCTTCCCCTCTCCCACCCAGATCTTTCTCTCCCTTTCTCCCTCCCTCCCTCCCCAAACCCCTCCCACACACCCCCTCTCCAGAATCCCTCTGTACCAGCACCAACCCTCAACCCGTCCCTTCCATAACAGTTCTCCTTTCTCATCGCCATCCGTCTTCCCACTATCCCCGCCCAGGCCCCGGCCAACTCATTCTAATCCAAACCCTCCCTATCCCTCCCACCCGTCCTCCTCCCTCCCCTCCCTCCACAGCTGCTGCCAAGTGTGGACTTTGGAACCCCCGCTCCATTGTAGGTAAGATCCCTTTCATCCTTGACCTGTTGCTTTCCAAGCTCTATCCTCCTCCTCACCCTAACCGAAACATGGATCACCCCGGATGACACAGGCCCTTCTGCTGCTCTTTCCAGTGGAGGCTTCCTCTTCTCCCACTCACCCAGACTCACCGGAAAAGGAAGAGATATCGGCTAACTTCTCGCACCCCAATGTGGTTTTCGCACTATCCCTCCTCCCCCTTCCCTATCCTTCCCCTCCTTTGAAGCCCATATTATTCGGCTTCAACGTACCACCCCCTCAGGATTCTTGTTGCCGTCATCTACCATCCCCTGGCCCCACCTCCAACTTTGTTTAAACGATTTTGACCCTTTTCTCATCTTCCTGATCTCCTTTTCCATGCCCACTCTGATCCTCGGAGACTTCAACATCCACATGGATGTACCTGGTGACTTCTGTGCCGCCCGCCTTCTATCTGTCCTTGACTCTGCAAACCTCCTGCTCCACTACACCGTGCCCACTCACCAACATGGTCATACCCTCGACCTCATCATCTTCTGCAGCAGCACTATCTCCACCTTCAACTACTCTGAAATCCTTCTCTCTGATCATAACCTTTTCACCTGCCTCCTCACTCACACTCCTTCCCCCGGTAAATCTGCATTACTACCCCACAGAGACCTCCTCTCTCTCGGCCCCATCCATCTTGGTCAGCACATCATACCCCACCTCGCCTCCCTATTCTCTCTACCCAATCTTGATGACCAGATTACTTCTCTCAACTCCACCCTCTCCACTCAACTCAACTCGCTCACTCCCCTTTCCCTACGCCGCTCTTGCACCACTAACCCACAGCCTTGGATCACTGCCACTGTCCGCCTCCTTCGCTCTTATGCTCGAGCTGCTGAACGTTGCTGGCGAAAGTCTAAACACCAAGTCAACCTTGTTCACTTTAGGTTTATCCTTTCCTGCCTTAATTCTGACCTCTCCTCCGCCAGGCAAAACTATTTTTCCTCCCTTATTGACACCCATGCCCATCATCCCCGTCAGCTTCTCCGTACATTTAACTGTCTTCTCAGGCCTAATGTTCCTCCTCCTCCTCCATCCTGCACCCCTAGTGATCTGACCTCCTACTTCATTATTAAAATTAACTCCCCAAAGTCACCCCTCCCCCTTCTCCATTCCCCCCGACTCTCAACCCTCTCCGTTACTCTCCCATCCTTCCCAGCAGTATCTTCAGATGAAATCTCCTTCCTCCTCTAAATTGCTACTCCATCCACCTGTGCTTCAGACCCCATTCCCTCTCATTTTATGAAAACTCTATCCCCTTCCCTCCTCCCCTCCTTAACTTCCATCTTCAACCACTCACTCTCCACTGGTTCCTTCCCCTCTGCCTTCAAGCAGGTCCACGTATTCCCATCCTAAAAAAAAACCGCTTTTGACCCCACCTTCCCTTCTAGTTATCGCCCTATCTCCCTCCTACCCTTCCTTTCCAAACTCCTAAAATGAATCGCTGCCACGAATTTCGCAACGCCAACTCTCTCCTTGACCCCATTCAATCTGGCTTCCGTCCCCTATACTCCATCGAAACTGCCCTATCAAAGGTCATCAATGATCTTCTTGCCATATCTAATGGCTCCTACTCTATCCTAATCCTCCTCGACCTCTCAGCTGCCTTCGACACTGTGGATCACCCCCTTCTCCTCAACACGCTATCCAACCTTCGCTTCACAGACTCCATCCTCTCCTGGTTCTCCTTTATCTCTCCGACCATTCATTCTCAGTCTTCTTTGCGGACTCTTCCTCCCCCTCCCATCCCTTTACTATAGGGTGTCCTCAAGGGTCAGTTCTTGGTCCCCTTTCGTTCTCTATCTACACTCATTCCCTTGGTAAATTCATTCACTCCCACAGCTTCAACTATCATCTCTACGCTGATGACACCCAAATCTACATCTTCGTCCTTGCTCTCTCTCCCTCCCTCCAGGCTTGTTCCTTCTTCTGCCTTCGGAACATCTCTATCTGGATGTCTGCCCGCTATCTAAAACTCAGTATGTCCAAGACTGAACTCCTCATCTTACCTCCCAAACCCTGTCCTCTCCCTGATTTTTCCATCACATTTCCGTCCTTCCTGTTTCACAAACCCTCAGCATTGATGTCATCCTCGATTCCACCCTCTCGTTCACCCAACATATCCAATCCGTCACGAAAACCTGCTGGTCTCACCTCCACAACGTCGTCAAGATCTGCCCTTTCCTCTCCTTTCCTCTCCATCCAAACCGCTACCTTGCTGGTTCAATCTCTCATTCTATCCCGTCTGCATTACTGCATCACTGGATTTCTAGACTGTGAGACCACTGTTGGGTAGGGACCGTCTCTATATGTTGCCAGCGTGTACTTCCCAAGCGCTTAGAACAGTGCTCTGCACACAGTAAGCGCTCAACAAATACGAATGAATGAATGAATGAATACTGCATCAGCCTCCTTTCTGATCTCCCATCCTCCTGTCTCTCCCCGCTTCAGTCCATACTTCTCTATGCTGCCCGGATTATCTCTGTAGAGAAACAGTCTGGGCATGTTATTCCCCTTCTCAAAAATCCACTTCCCCCATCTACCCTTACCTCACTGCTTTCCTACTACAGCCCAGCCCACTAATTAAACTTCTTTAATACCAACCTACTCACCTCACCTCGATCTCGTCTATATCACTTCTAAATTATCCCCCACATACTGCCTTTGACCTGGAGCACCCTCCCACTTCGTAAGTGACAGATGATCACTCCCCCTACCTTCAAAGACTTAAAATTATATTTCCTTCATTCATACATTCAATTGTATTTATTGAGCGCTTACTTTGCGCAGAGCAGTTTACTAAGCGCTTGGGAAGTACAAGTCAGAAACATATAGAGATGGTCCCTACCCAACAACGTGCTCACAGTCTAGAAGCGGGAGACAGACAACAAAACAAAACATGTAGACAGGTGTCAAAATCGTTAGAACAAATAGAATTATAGCTATATGCACATCATTAATAAGATAAATAGAATAGTAAATATGTACAAGTAAAATAAATAGAGTAATGAATCTGCACTAATATATAAAAGTGTTATGGGGAGGGGAAGGAGGTAGGGCGGGGGAAGATGTGGAGGAGGAGAAGGAAAAGGGCGTTCAGTCTGGGAAGGCCTCCTGGAGAAGGTGAGCTCTCAGTAGTCCTTTGAAGGGAAGAAGAGCGCTAATTTGGTGGATGTGTGGAAGGAGAACATTCCAGTCCAGGGGAAGATCGTGGGCCAGGGGCCAAAGTTGGGACAGATGAGAACAAGGTCCAGTGAGGAGGTTAGAAGCGGGGGAGTGGAAGGTGCGGGATGGGCAGTAGAAGTAAAGGGAGGTGAGGTAGGAGACGGTGAGGCCGTGGAGAGCCGTGAAGAGAGAGTGAGGAGTTTTTGCTTGATTTGTAGGTTGACAGGCAGCCACTGGAGGTTCTTGTAGAGGTTTCTGGATGGACAACCACTGGAGAAAACATGGACTGAACGTTTTAGTAGGAAAAGTATCTGGGCAGCAGAGTGAAGTATGGACTGGAGTTGGGAGAGACAGGAGGCTGAGAGGTCATCAGTGAGGCTGATGTAGTAATCCGGGTGGGTTAGGATGAGTGATTGTATTAACATGGTAGCAGTTTGGATGGAGAGGAAAGGGTGCATTTTAGTGAGGTTGTGAACGTGGGGCTGACAGGATTTGGTGATGGATTGATGGATTGAATATGTAGGTCGAATGAGAGAGAGAAGTCAAGGATAACGCCAAAGTTACAGGCTTGTGATACAGGAAGGATGGTGGTGTCGTCTACAGAGAGGTTCTTTTTATGGCATTTGTTAAGTGCTTACTGTGTACCAGGCAATGTACTGAGTTACAGTGCTGGGGCAGACACAAGCTAATCAGGTTGAACACATTCCCTATCCCACATGAAGCTCACAGCTTCAACCCCTATTTTGCAGATGAGGGAACTGAGGTCTGGAGAAGCGAAGTTACTTGCCCGCGGTCACACAGCAGGCAAGTGGCGGAGCTGGAATTTTGACTCCATTCATTCATTCAGTTGTATTTATTGACCATATACTTTATGCAAAACACTGGACTAAGCACTTGGGAAAGTACAATGTAACAGCCTGCAGACACATTCCCTGTCCACAATGAGTTTATAGTCTAGAAGGGGAGACAGACATTCATATAAATAAATTACAGATTTGTATATAAATGCTATGGGACGTGGGACTGAGGAAATTCCACTTTGTCCAGTAACCCCATGTCAACCCACTTGCGCCCCCGCACTCCCAAACACACACTCCTCCTTTTCTTGGTAAAGCACTGTATGGTGAGGGGTCTGTCAGTAGTGAGCGCTTACCGAGTGCAGAGCTCTGTACTAAGGACTTGGGACAGTACAAAAGTTATTTATCCTTTAATGGTATCTACTGAGTGTTTATTATGTGCAGAGCACTGTAGTACCATAGAGCTGGTAGACATATTCCCTGCCCACAATGAGCTCACGGTCTAGGGTAGGGGACAGATAATGAAACAGATAAATTGTGGAATTAGACATTAATTCTGTGGGACGAATATCAAGGCCTTAAAGTACAGATCCAAGGGCATAGATAGAAGACACAGAAGGGCGAGGTAATAGGGGAAAAGAGAGCTTAGTCAGGGAAGGCCTCTTGGACGAGACGTGATTTGAATAAGGCTTGAAATTGGGGAGAGTTATGGCCTGGCAGATATTCTCCTCCTTAAAATCATCAGCTCCTGTGGACGGGGAGCATGTCTATCAACTCTGTTATACTATACTCTCCTAAGCCCTTAATACAGTGCTTTGCATCTAGGAAGCACTCGATAAATACCATTGACTGATGAAGGAGGAGGGAGATCCAGACCAGAGGGAGGTCTTGGGTAAGGGGTCAGTGGCTAGATATATGAGAACGAGGTACAGTGAGTAGGTTGGCATTAGAGGAGCACAGTGTGCAGACTGGGTTACATTAGGAGAGCGGCGAGTTAAGGGAGGAGGGGCCAAGATGATTGAGTTCTTCAAAGCTGATGGCAAGGAGCTTCTGTCTGATGCGGAGGTGGATGGGTAACCACTGGAGGTTTTTGAGGGACGGGAAGACACGGAATGAATGGTTTTTCAGAAAAATGATCCCATCCCCTTGTCCACCAAAATTTCAGGTCAACTGAAAGACAAATAGCTGGAGGTTTTAGGAATCGGTACTGAGACAAATTGTCCCATGTGCAGGCTGCTCAGCCCGGTCGATCTGGAGAGTGTGTGGAAGGTGGGCTGGAGAGAGTGGGTGGCCGATCTTCCCAGGTTCTGGGATGTGGGAAAAAGAGAAAGGGGGCAGTGGGGAGAAATAAATGGTTTCCCTCCGACTCTATTGGGAAAAGATCCCAGTTCTCCCCTTGTTGTATTTAGAGCCCGAGTCATCAGCCAGTGCTCACAACATTCCCTTCTGATCTTACTGAACAGAACTCCAATCATGCAGTACCATTTATTGAGGACTTACTGTATGCAGAGCACTGTACCAAACATTTGGATTCAATCAATAAATCAGTGGTAGTTACTGAATACTCACTGTGTGCAGAACACTATGCTAAGTGTTGGAATCAATGGTAGCTGCTAAATGCTTACTGTGTGCAGAGCACTGTACTAAGCACTACGAATCAATCAAAGGCATTTATTGAGCAATAACTGCAGGACACTGTACTAAGTGCTTGGGATTAATTGATGGTAGTAAGTGAGCACTTACTGTGTGCATAGCATCATGCTAAGCACTTGGAATCAATCAATTGGCATCAATTGCTTGGGAAGCAGCCTGGTTGCCTAGAGGATAAAGCACAGGCCTGGGCGTCAAAAGGACTTGAAATCTAGTCCTGTCTTTGCAATTCGTCTTCTGTGTGACCTTGGGCAAGTCATTTCACTTCTCTGGGCCTCAGTAACCTCATCTGTAAAACTGGGATAAAGGATTGTAAGCCCCATGTGGGACAGGGGCTGTGTTCAACCTAATTAACTTGCATCTAACCCAAATCTTGGTACAGTGGTTGCCATATTGTAGGCCCTTATCAAATATCAATTAAAAAATGGAAATTTCCCTCCTTAGTCCTTTTTTTTCCCCCGGCAGTAGCCTGGGCATCTCACCAGCAGAAAATGGGAAATGTTCATGTGTTACTTTCCCAAGCACTTCGTAGAGTGCTTTGTATACAGGTTGTGCTTAGTAAGTACTACTGACTGATTAATTGAGAGGTCAGTATTTTATATTCAGGGCTAAGAGTGCTCACGTGTCGAAGAAAAGCTTCCCCTGCAGTGGAGAATATATCCAGGTTCTCAGATATGTCCCAACATTCAAACTACTAAATCCAGATCTTTGTTTCCTCTCTCCCCTTCCATCTTCCACGTTTGAACTAGAAGGAGAAACAGTGTGGCCTAGTGGAGAGAGGACAGGCTTGGCAGTCAGAGGACCTGTGTTCTAATCCCAAATCTACGACTGGTCTGCTGTATGACCTTGGGCAAGTCACTCCTCAGTTAACTCATCTAAAAAATGAAGACTAAAACTATCAGCCAACCTGATAATCTTTTATCAAACCCAGTGCTTAGTGTGGTGCCTAGCACATATCTCTGTGCCTTCATTTCCTCATCTTTAAAATGGCAATTAAATCATTGCCTTGTCTTATGCCATTGATTCATTTCCTACCCATCGCGACACCATGGACACATCTGTCCCAGAACGTCCCACTCTCTGTCTGCAATTATTCTGGTAGTGTATCCATAGAGTTCTCTTAGTAAAAATACGGAAGTGGTGTACCATTGCCGCCTTCTGCACAGTAAACTCTAGTGTCCATCCACGACTCTCTCCCATGCCTCTGTTGCCCAGCGTGGGTCAGGTTTGACTTGTAACGGATTGCTTTACACTCTCTAGCCACTGCCCAAGCTAAGTATGGAATGGTTAGGCCTCTGCTTGATTCACCCTCCTGTAGCCAAGACTGGCAGAGTACTGGAAACTCTCTAGATGTAGCCCTGAGAGGGGATTGAATTGTACCCTCTCTTATTTAGAACATGAGCCCCACACGGGGTAGTGACTGTGTCCAACCTATCTTGTATCTACCTCAGCACTTAATCCAGTGTTTGGTACTTAGTAACCACTTTAAAATTTCACAATATGTATTAAATATGCCATATTATAGATATCGATCATAGATTATTGATCATAATCTTCTCACCTGCCTCCTCACTTACACTCCTTTCCCCCGTAAATCCGTATTACTCCCTCATAGAGATCTCCGCTCTCTTGACCCCACCACACCTCGCCTCCCTTTCCTCTCTACCCAATCTTGATGATCAGATTACTGCTCTCAACTCTACCCTTTCTACTCAGCTAGACTCGCTCGCTCCACTTTCCCTTCGCCGCTCTCGGACCACTAACCCGCAGCAATGGATCACTGCCAGTGTCCGCCTCCTTCGCTCTTATGCTCGAGCTGCTGAACGCTGCTGGCGAAAGTCTAAACACCATGCCAACCTTGTTCAGTTCAAGTTTATCCTTTTATACCTTAACCCAGCCCTCTCCTCTGCCAGACAAAACTATTTCTCCTCCCTTATCGACACCCATGCCCATCATCCCTGTCAGCTCTTCCGTACATTCCACTCCCTTCTCAGGCCCCCGGTTCCTCTCCCTCCTCCTTCCCTCACCCCAACGATCTGGCCTACTACTTCATTAATAAAATTAAATCCGTCAGGTCTGAGCTCCCCAAAGTCACTCCCACCCTTCTCCAACCCCCTGGCTCTCAACGCTCTCTGCTACTCTCATCCTTCCCAGCAGTATCCTCAGAGGAGCTCTCCTCCCTCCTCTCAAGTGCTACTCCGGCCACCTGTGCTTCTTACCCCATTCCCTCTCATCTCATGAAATCTCTCGCTCCGTCCCTTCTCCCTTCCTTAACTTCCATCCTGAACGACTCACTCTCCACTGGTTCCTTCCCCTCGGCCTTCAAAAATGCCCACATCTCTCCCATCCTAAAAAACCCTCTCTTGACAACACCTCACCTTCTAGTTATCGCCCTATCTCCCTCCTACCATTTCTTTCTAAACTCTTTGAATGAGTCATCTACGCGCTACACGCGCTGCTTCGAATTCCTCAACACCACCTCCCTCCTCGACACCCTCCAATCTGGCTTCCGTACACTACATCCATGGAAACTGCCCTCTCAAAGGTCACCAATGACCTCCTGTTTGCCAAATCCAACGGCTCCGAATCTATCCTAATCCTTCTCGACCTCTCAGCTACTTTCGACTCTGTGGACCACTCCCTTCTCCTCAATATGCTATCCAACCTTGGCTCTTCTGGTTCTCCTCTTATCTCTCCGGTCGTTCATTCTCAGTCGCTTTTTCGGGCTCCTCCTCCCCCTCCCATCCCCTTACTGTAGGGGTTTCTCAAGGTTCAGTCCTTGGTCCCCTTCTATTCTCGATCTACACTCACTCCCTTGGTGACCGCATTTGTTCCCACGGCTTCAACTATCATCTATACACTGATGACACCCAAATCTACATATCTGCCCCTGCTCTCTCTCCCTTCCTCCAGGCTCGCATCTCCTCCTGCCTTCAGGGCATCTTCATCTGGTTGTCTACCCACCACCTAAAACTAAACATGTACAAGACTGAACTCCTTGTCTTCCCTCCTAAACCCTGCCCTCTCCCTGACTTTCCCATCACTGTTGACGGCACTACCATCGTTCGCGTCTCACAAGCCCGCAACTGTGGTGTCATCCTCGACTCCGCTCTCTGGTTCGCCCCTCACATCTAATCCGTCACCAAAAACTGCCGCTCTCACCTCCGCAACAAAGCCAAGATCCACCCTTCCCTCTCCATCCAAACCGCTACCCTACTGGTTCACTCTCTCATCCTATCCCGTCTGGACTACAGTATCAGCCTCCTCTCCCATATCCCATCCATACTTCACGCTGTTGCCCGGATTGTCTTTGTCCAGAAACGCTCTGGGAATGTTACTCCCCTCCTCAAAAATCTCCAGTGGCTACCAATCAACCTACGCATCAGGCAGAAACTCCTCACCCTGGGCTTCAAGGCTCTCCATCATCTCGCCCCCTCCTACCTCACCTCTCTTCTCTCCTCCTACAGCCCAGCCCACACCCTCCGCTCCTCTGCCGCTAGTCTCCTCACCGTGCCTCGTTCTCGCCTGTCCCGCCGTCGACCCCCGGCCCACGTCATCCACCTGGCCTGGAATCCCCTCCCTCCACACATCCACCAAGGTAACTCTCTTCCTCCCTTCAAGGCCCTACTGAGAGCTCACCTCCTCCAGGAGGCCTTCCCAGACTAAGCCCCTTTCTTCCTCTCCCCATCCTCCCCCTCCCCATCCCCCCCGCCTTACCTCCTTCCCCTCCCCTCAGGACCTGTACATACGTATATATGTTTGTTTGTATTTATTACTCTATTTATTTATTTTATTTGTACATATTTATTCTATTTATTTTAGTTGTACATATTTATTCTATTTATTTTATTTTGTTACTATATTTTGTTTTGTTCTCTGTCTCCCCCTTCTAGACTGTTAGCCTGCTGTTGAGTAGGGACCGTCTCTATATGTTGCCAACTTGTACTTCCTAAGCGCTTAGTACAGTGCTCTGCACACAGTAAGCACTCAATGAATACGATTGAATGAATGAATATTGGAGAAGTACCTTAGCATAGTGGGTAGATCACAGGCCTTAGAGTCAAAAGTTCATAGGTTCTACTCCCAGCTCTACCATTTGTCTGCTGTGTGACCCTGAGCAACTCACTTCATCTCTCTGATCTCACTTACCTCATCTTTAAATGGGGAGTGAGACTGTGAGCCCCACGTGGGACAGGGACTGTGTGCCGATTTGCTTGTATGCACCCCAGTGTTTAGTAAAGTGCCTGGCACCTAGTAAGCACTTAACAAATACCATAATTACTACTTCCAAATATGAAGCAGCATGGCATAGTGGATAGAGGATGGGACTGGGAGTCAGAAGCTCATGAGTTGTAGTCTTACCCAGTTCCTACAGTTCTTTGTTGGGTGACCTTGGGTAAGTCACTTCTCCTCTCTGCGCCTCAGTTCCCTTATCTATGATTGAATGAATGAATGAATCTATAAAATGGTTTGAGACTATGAGCCCAACCTGCGATACAACAAAATTTCCTGGCATCTACCCCAAGGCTTAGTACAGTGCCTGGCACATAGTAAGTGCTTAACAAATACCACTATTATTATTCTTACAGTGTAAGCTCTCAATAGATACAATGGACTGATGAAAAATACCACTAATGAAAGTAACCATTCACCAGGAAGGCGTCTACCAGTGACAGGGGTCAAACAATGAGGAACTGGGCAGGAGGTTGTGAGGGCAGGAGTTACAAGACAGGATTCCATATGCTCATCTCCCTGTAATGCTGTGATTAACCTGTCACTGTCAGCAACCGGGCCCCACTGGAGGGAGGTGGGAGGCAAAGAGAAAACACCAGTGTCTTTCTGTTACAAGAAGAATCTAGGAGCAGGCGGGCCTCAAGTCTAATCTTTGGGCCTCTTAGACCCAGCTGTGTCAGTAAGCGTGAAGACCTGTGATGTTCGGGGAGAGAGTGGCTGGGAGGCTTCTTTTGTGGGGATGATTTAAGTATGAAGAAAAGAATTTCGCCTAAAACTTGATAAAAGTCATAGAAATCTTTCAGAGTCCTTGGAAGTTCATTTATCAATGCCGAGAGATGCATATTCCTTGATCACATGTCTCTGACTCCCCAGTGTTTTCTCACAATCTGAATAGGTATGATCTCCATTACTGCAACTAGATGATGTTATTTATTCATTCATTCATTCATTCACTTTTTCAGTTGTATTTATTGAACACTTACTGTACGCAGAGCACTGTATTGAGTACTTGGGAGAATACAATATGACAATAAACTAACACATTCCCTGCCCACAACAAGCTTACAAGTCTAGAGGTGAAGGGAGACATTAATATAAAGCAATAGATTATGGATACGTACATAGGTGGTGTGGGGCTGGGATTGAGGGATGAATGAAGGAAGCAAATCAGGGCGATGCAGAAGGGAGAAACGGAAAGGAGGGCTTAGTCAGGGAAGACCTCTTGGAGGAGATGTGCCTTCAATAAGGCTTTGAAGGAGGGGTGAGTGATTACCTGTCAGATATGAGGAGGGAGGGCGTTCCTGGCCATAGACAGGACACACTAGAGAGGCTAGACAAGATTGAGGTACAGTGAGAAGGTCCTCATTAGAGGAACGAAGTGTGCAGCCTGTGTTGTAGTAGAAAAGTAGAGAGGTGAGGTAGGAGGGGGCAAGGTGATTGAGTGCCTTGAAGCCATTGGCACGGAGTTTTTATTGGATGCAGAGGTGGATGGGAAATCATTGGAGGTTCTTGAGGAGTGCGGAAACATGGCCTGAACGTTTTTGTAGGAAACTGATCTGGGCAGCAGAGTATAGTGTGGGCTGGAGTGGAGAGAGAAAAGAGGCAGGGAAGTCAGCAAGGAAGCTGGTAGTCTATTCAAGGCGGGATAAGTGCCTCATTCCTGCCGTTAGTAGGAGCCGTGGGAGAAGCCCCCTCCTGGTTCTGCCACTGGGATCCCCAAAATGACCTTAATAAATCAACTTGGCCTGCAGGTGCTCCAGGTCCTCGTGGCAGGCCAAGTCCTGCTGAGGGACAGGGACCAAGAGGGAAGCCCCCGTCCCCACTCTGTCCATTCCTACCTTCCTATGGATAGGATAACCCTTCCTTTCCAAACTCTTGGAGCGAGTCGTCTACACTCACTACCTCGAATTTCTCTTCTCGAATTCTCTCCTGGACCCTTCCGATCTGGCTTCCGTCCTCTCCACTCCACTGAAATCGGCCTCTCAAAGATCACCAGTGATCTCCCTCTTCCCAAATCCAATGGCTCCCACTCCATCTGAATCCTCTTTGACCTCTACGCTGCTTTTGACACTGCTGATCATCCCTTTCTCCTCAAAACATTATCCAACCTTGGCTTCACTGACTCCATCCTCTCCTGGTTCTCTTATCTCTCTGGCCACTCATTCTCAGTCTCCTTCATGGGGCTCCTCCTCCCCCTCCCATACCCTAACTGCAGGGGTTCCTCAAAGGTCAGTTCTTGGTTCCCTTCTGATCTCCATCTATGCTCACTTCCTTGGTGAACTCGTTTGATCCCACAGCTTCAACTATCATCTCTATGCAGATTATACCCAAATCTACATCTCCTCCCCGTTCTCTCTCCTTTCCTCCAGACTCACATATTCTCCTGACTCAAAGACATCTCCTCATGGATGTCCTCCCACCAAGTAAAACTCAAAGTGTCCAAGACTGAGCTCCTTATCTTTCCTCTCAAACCCTGTCCTTTACCTGCCTTTCCCGTCACTGTAGATGGCACTACCATCCTTCCCGTCTCACAAGCCCACACCCTTTGTGTCATCCTTGACTCCACTCTCTCATTCACCCCACATGCCCAGCCCATCACCAAAACCTGCCGGTCTCACCTTCGCAACATCAACAAGATCTTCCCTTCCCTCTCCGTACAAACTGCTGCCACATTAGTACAAACTCTCATCCTATCCCGACTGGAATACTGCATCAGCCTCCTTTCTGATCTCTCAACCTCCTGTCTCTCCCCTCTTCAGCCTATATTTTACTCTTCTGTCCGGATTATCCTTCTGCAAGAAACTTTCTGGGCACGTCACCCCCCTCCTCAAAATTCTCCAATGGTTTCCTATCACCCTCCGTATCAAGCAAAAACTCCTCACTATTGGCTTCAAAGCCATCACCTTGCCTCCTCCTACCTCTCCGCCCTTCTCTCCTACTACATCCCAGCCCGCACACTCTGCTCCTCTGGTGCTAACCTTCTCACTGTGCCTCATTCTCGCCTGTCCCGCCGTTGACCCCTGGCCCATGTCCTACCTCTAGCCTGGAATGCCATCCCTTCCCAAATCAGCCAAACAATCACACTTACCCCCTTCAAAACCCTACCGAAGGTTCACCTCCTCCAGGAGGCTTTCCCAGACTAAGTCCTTCTTTCCTTCTGCTCACCCCCGACAATTTCCAACCCACTCCCCTTGTTCTAACCCCCTTAGCATCCCATAACACTTGTGTATATATGCACATATTTGTAATTCTATTCACTTATATAAATGATTTGCATATATCTATAATTCCATTCATTTATATTGATGCTATTGTTGCCTGTTTACTTGTTTTGATGTCTGTCTCCCCCCTTCTAGACTGTGAACCCACTGTGGTCAGGGATTATCTCTGTTGTTGAATTGTACTTTCCAAGCGCTTAGTACAGTGCTCTGCACACAGTAAGTGCTCAATAAATATGGCTGAATGGATAACTGCTCGGATTAACGAAGTAGGAGTTTGGCTTGAGAGGAAAGCGTGGATTTTAGTAATGCTGTGAAGGTGGAATTGAGAGGACTTAGTGATGGTTTGAATATGTGGGTTGAATGAGAAAAAGGAGTCAAGGATTACCCTAGGGTAATGGTCTTTTGAGAGAGGAAGAATGGTGATTCCATCCACAGTGATAGGAAAGTCAGGGGGAGGACAGGGAAGATAAAAAGTTCTGTTTTAGCCATATGAAGTTTGATGTGACGGGAAGATATCCAAGTAGAGATGTCTTGATGGCAGGAGGAAATCTGAGATTAACGCAAGGGAGAGAAATCAGGTCTGGAGATCTTGGGAACATCATTTCTCTGGGCCTCAGTTTCCTCATCTGTCAAATGGGGATTAAATATCTGTTCTCCCTCTCCCTTAGATTGGGAGCTCCATATGGGACAGTGACTGTGTCTGACCTGACTATCTTAAGTGCATTCCAGGGCCTTCCTCACAGAGTAAACCCCAGCATCTTGACTTCCACATCCTAGACAGACGTAGTGGAGACGTTGGCTGGAGCTGTTCAAGATGAGCAATGGGAATGATTCCACTGAGCGAGACCCACTTTAGGAATCAGTTAATCAGTCGTATTTATTGAGAGCTTACGGTGTGCAGAGCACTGTACTCAGCATTTGGGAGAGTACAGTACAACGGAATCCGTAGACGTGTTCCCTGCCCACAATGAGCTTATAGTCTAGAGGATCTTTACTTTAGAGTCCTTTAACATGGAAACTCTGCTTCCCCAGACTCCCAGGACAACCATATCCTGATTTCCCCGTAAAAATGAAAGATAATTAATGATGTTACTTCTTTTCTTCCTTTCTTTAAGCTCTGAAGAGCCATAGTATGGCTGTTTTCTTGCCCTCCACTCTTCTCCCCTGCTATTCTCCCTGTGATTAGATGTGGGGCTTGGGGGTCTGGGGCAGGCTTTCTTCACCCAGGCAAAGCTTCCGGGTGGTGGACTGGGGGTCTTGGGAACACATGGCATGGGAATCAGGGCCACGACCAACTCGGGATGTCCACAGACACTGAAACATCAGAATAGGAGGTTGGGGAGAGGGGGCGACAGATACACGGTCTGTGCCCAGTGGCTGAGGTAGGGAGAGGTGGGGAGACTAAGGAGGGTGCAACTATGGGGCAGAGGGGGCCGTGCATCTCCCAGCCCTGGCTCTCTTTTGTTGTCATTCATTCATTCATTCAATTGTATTTATTGAGCACTTACTATGTGCAGAGCTCTGTATTGATGGGAAAGTACAGTACAACAATAAAACGAGACAGTCCCTGCCCACAACGGGCTCACAGTCTAGAGGAGGTATCAGGGGATCAGGGGATACAGTCAGGGTATCCGTAGGAGCTTACTCTGGGTCAGAAACTGTTCTAATGGCTGGGGTTGATAGAAGATCATCAGAGGGACCCAATCTCAGTTCCACATAAGGCTCACAGTCTTAATCCCCATTTCACAGATGAGGAAACTGAGACCCAGAAAATTGAAGTGGCTTGTCCAAGCTCACTTGACAGGCAAGGGGTGAAGTGGGATTAAAGCCTAGGTCTTCTCTGGCTCTCAGGTCTGTGATGTTTTCACTAGACCATATTGCATCTGATTAGGACACATTGAGTCTCAGGACGTGGTCACCCAAGTTGGAGAGTGAGGCGGGGGAATCCAAGACCCCAGCCCCTGCTCCCGGGTTCTGAGTCCGGATGGGTGGTGTTGGAAAGGAATGAATGGGCTAGGACGCTCCTTTCTAAAGTGGTAAGTATAGTGCTCTGCTCACAGTAAGTGCCCAGTTATTATGATTGATTGACTGATTGATCAGGGCAGGGCAGGAGGGAAGTGGGAACCCAGTAAAGAAGCAGAGAGGAGTGGGCTGCAGGGTGCAGTAGTTGGTGGGAGAGTGCAAAGGAGAGGGATATACAACACGTTTGTAAATAGCCATAATATATTTACTGAAATTAATGTCTATCTTCCCCTCTAGACTATAATCAGGGTATGTGTCTGTTATATTGTTACATCATACTCTCCCAGGTGCTCTGCACATCGTAAGTGGTCAATAAATGTGACATATTGATTGGTGTAATGAGGAAGTTGGGAAGAGGGCAAAGCTGGAATGGACAGGCCCAGAGGCTCAGAGCGGGGACTGATTCAGAATTGGCATGTCCCATCCCACTCGACTAGAATTCCCCCGGAGACCCAGGGTGACCTGTGGGGATCTGCCTCTTTCTCCCTCTACTTGAGGGAGGCACCACACTCGGTCTCCTCATGTGGACAGAGATTGGTGTTCCTCTCGACCGAGCTCGACCGAGCTCAGAACATGGACGTTTGGGGAGCCAATGTGGGAAATTACCTCAGGCAAAACGGTACCATCTGGGGGGATGCCTGTGGCGTTTCGTGTCAGTGGGGAGGGGCTGCATCTGAATCCTCATCTTTGAGTGCCCACCGTCCTGACCCTGGCCCCAGGGGTCTCGCCTGATTGTGCCCCATTTAACGATTCCCCTGCTTCCCCAAGAACCGCCCTCTGGTGTTCCTGCCGTGTCTCAGCAGGATCACGTAGACCATGGGTCCGAAGATGCAGCCGAGGAGCCTAGTGCTAGAGGCCAGGATGGAGAAGACCTCTACAGCCACTATGGTCTTGCCGTTGGTGCTCAGGTTGGTGATGAGGAAGGAAACCCAGACGCTGCAGAACACCAGCATGCTGAACATGATGAACTTGGCATCATTGAAACTGCCCGGAAGCTTCTGGGCCAGGAAGGCCACTGTGAGGCTGACCAGGGCCACGAGCCCCATTTAGACCAGGATGCAGTAGTAGGCAGTGGTGGAGCCCTCGTTGCAATGGACGATGATGACCCCGGCCTTGGACACCATGTCCACGTCGGGGAATGGCGAGGAGGTTCCCAGTCAGACCATGCAGATGCCCACTTGAACGAGGCAGCAGACACAGGCAATAGAGGAAGGAGCCCTGGGCCCAGCCACGTCCTTATTCTGCTCCTCAGCCAAGTGGCCCTGAAGGCCAGGACCACGGTGACCTTGTTGGCCAATACTGCGGAAATGGCCAAGGAGAAGGTGACTCTGAAGACTGTCTGATGCAGGAGGCAGGTGGCCGGGCCGGGACGGCTACAAAAGGTCAAGAAGGACAGGAAGCAGAGCTGAAGGGCCGTGAGGAGGGTGTAATAGAGACTGCGGTGGTTAACTTTCACTATGGGGTGTCTCGGTGGCTGATAAAGACCCCCAAAACCAGAGCGGTGAGGAGAGAGAAACAAAGGGTTAAGGACACCAGAACCATTCCCAAAGGCTCCTTGTCGGAAAGGAAGACTACCGCTTTTGGGTTACACTGATCTGTCTGAGGATTTGGAAATTCATCTTGGGGGCACTTGATGCATTGATCTATATCGGAAAGGAGTATATGGAATTTCACACCTCATCTGGTATGACATATGAGGTTCCAGTCCCTGGACGAGGGTAATTCACAATAGAGGTGCAAATGCGGAAAAGAACAACCAGAGCAGTTATTTGAATGGACAAGCTGCTTTCAAATGACTGGAACGTCTCTATCAACTCTGCTGTATTGTACTCTCCCAAGCATTTAGTACAGAGCTCAGCACCTGGTAGGTGCTCATTAATAGCACTGATTGATTGATTGATTAACAGGGGAATGAGGGAAGCCTCCCAATTCCAAAGGCTGTGGGTCAGGCAGGAGCCCAACCCTGATGAGTCAGTAGGGCACCAAGAAGGCTGGGTGTCCCAACTGACCCACGTCCCCCAACTGCAGCCTGGCCTAGTGGATGGAGCCGGGGCCTGGGTGTCAGAAGGACCTGGGTTCCAATCCCGGCCTTGCCACCTTTTCTGCTTTGTGAAACTGGGCAAGCCCCTTCACTTCTCTGGGCCTCAGTTACATCATCTGTAAAATGGGGATTGACACTGTGAGTCCCATATGGGACATGGGCTGCGTTCAATCTGATTAGCTTGTATCTACCCAAGGGATTAGTACAGTACCTGGCACATAGTAAGCACTCAACAGAAGCCATAAAAAGCATCCTCCAAGCATCTTGGTGTCTCTGGCAGAGACTAAGACTCAGATAAGAATACTTGTGGGACTGGCTAAGTGATTACTATGTGCTAATCAATATACTAAGCACCGGGGTAGATACAAAATCATCACGTCCTAAATGGGGCTCACAGTCTAAGTGGGAGGAAGAGCAGGTGTTTAATCCCCAATTGGACGATGAGGGAACTGAGGCCCAGAGAAGTGAAGGGACTTACCTGAGGTCACACAGAAGACAAGTGGAGGAGCCACGATTCTGACACTCAGGCCTGTGCTCTATCCACCAGGCCCTGCTGCTTCTTTGGACACCTAGCAAACACATAACAAATATCAAAATAATTCACAAATCACATACTTTCAAATGTCACAACAATATCACACTCATTTTTGTTATCATCAATATTACTTCTTGCTCTCAGAATGCTCTCCTGGAATATCCTGCCTGACCCGCTGCTGTTTGACCGGGAACATGATTCTTGGTGGACATCTACCTGTCTGATTGCTGATCTCGCCCTTCACACAGGGCACGCAGTCGTAGCATCAGGCAGCTTTCCCTTCCTGAGCTGTTCTCCTGAATCCCGGCCGGCAGCACTCGCTACACGTGGAGCGGGGATCTGCACGAGAAGGGGAAGTGGAAGATAGGCAGGGCATTGAGGGTTTCCTCCCTGGGACTCAGGGGCATGGGGTGAAGAGAGGAAATGATATAGAAATCCCAGGGCGACGTTTTACTCCCTTCATGGGGCAGGAGACAGTGAGCTCAATCAGAGCTCGGAGCAGTCTTCCTTATCGCAATGGGATCTATTGAGCAGTTACTATGGACAGAGTACTGCATTAGGCACTTTATAGAACAATCAGCCAATCAAACGATTGATCCACCAATGGAGTGATGGATTTAACATCGCTAAAATCTGCCCTTTCCTATCCATCCAAATTGCTACCTCGTTAAACCAAAGACTCACCCTATCCTGCTTTGATTACCAAATCAGTCTCCTTGCTGCCATTCTTGCCTTATTTATCTCCATACTCCAGTCCATACTTCACTCAATTGACCGGATCGTTTTTCTACAAAAAGGAGTTCTATGTTTCCCCACTCCTCAAGAAACTCTAGTGGTTGCCCATCCACTTCTGCATCAAACAGAAACTCCTTACCTTTGACTTCAGAGCACTCAATCACCTTGTTTCCTCTTACCTTACCTTGCTACTCTCCTGGTACACCCCAGCCCACACACTTGGCTCTTCCGATGCCAACCTACTCACTATACTTCAATCTCGTCTACTTTGCTACTCACCTCTCGCCCATGTCCTACTTATGGCCTGGAATGCTCTTCCTCCTCATGTCCGACAGACAATGGACTCTTCCCGCCCATTCAAAGCCTTGTTGAAGGCACACCTCCAGAAGGCCTTCACTGACTAAGACCTCATTTTCTTTGTGTCAAATTCTTTCTGCATCACCCTGACTTACTCCTTTTATTCATAACCTCCTCCCAGCACCACAGCCCTATAGACATGTCTGTAGTTGATTTTTTTAATGTCTGTTCCTCCCTCTAGGCTGCAGGCAGGGAATGGTTGTGTTTGACTATGTTGTGTTCTCCCGAGAATCTAGTACAGTGTTCTGCACACAGTAAGCGCTCAATACATATGATTGACTGACTCACTTGTCCATGATATTTACTGAGCACTTACTGTGACAAGAGCACTTAAGTGCTTGGGAGAGTAAAAAGGCAACAGAGTTGGTGAACACATTCCCTGCTCACAACGAGCTTAGAGTCTAAAGGAGAAGACAGGCATTACTAGAAAAATTCAATTTTTCATACAGAATGCATAGATATGCCCATACATGCTGTGGGACGAATATCCGTCCCCTCCACTACACAGAAACTGCCCTTTCAAAGGTCACCAATAATCTCCTTCTTGCCAAATCTAACAGTCTCTTGTCCATCCTAATCTTCCTCGACCTCTCAGTTTCCTTCGACACTGTCGACCACACCCTTCTCCTGGAAACATTATCCAACCTTGCCTTCACTGGCACTGTCCTCTCCTGGCTTTTCTCTTAGTTCTCTGTCCATTCATTCTCAGTCCCCATAGCGGGTTCCTACTCTGCCTCCCACCTCCTAACTGTGGCAGTCCATCAATTCTCAGCTCTGGATCCTCTTCTATTCTCCATCTACAACCACTCCCTTGGAGAACTCATCTGTCCCCATGGCTTCAACTACCACCTCTATGCAGATAATTCCCAAATCTACATCTTCAGGCCTGATTTCTCTCCCTCTGCAGTCTCATGTTTCCTCTTGCCTTTAAGACATCTCTAATTGGATGTCCTCCTCTCATCTCAAGCTTAACATGTCCAAAACTGAACTCATCTTCCCAGCAAAGCCCTGTCCACCCCCTGACCTTCCCATAACTCTAGACGACACCACCACCATTCCTGTCTCACAAGCCCTTAACCCTGGTGTTGTCCTGGACTTCTCTCTCTCTTTCAACACATAGAGTCAATCCATCATTAAATCCTGTTGGTCCCACATTCACAACATTGCTCAAACCCGCCCTTTCTTCTCCATCCAAATTGCTACCACGTTAATGCAATCACTCATCCTTTCTTGCCTGGATTACTGTGTCAGCTTCCTCGCTGACATCTCAGCCTCCTAACTCTCTCCATTCGAGTCCATACTACTGCTGCCTGGATTATTTTTCTACAGAAACTTTCAGGACATGTTTCTTCACTCCTCAAGACACTCCAGTGGTTGCCCAGCCACCTTCACATCAAACAAAAGCTCCTCACCATTGGCTTTAAAGCATTCAATCATCTTGTCCCCTCCTACCACACCTTTCTATTCTCGTACTACAACCCAGCCTGCACACTTCAATCCTCTAATGCTAACCTTCTCACTGTACCGTGTTCTTATCTATCTCGCCAACAACTCCTTGCCACATCCTGCCTCTTGTCCTGGAATGCCCTCACTCCTCAAATCTGACAATTATTCTTGCCCCCTTTCAATGGCTTATTGAAGGCACAGCTCTTCCAAGAGGTTTTCCCTGACTAAGCCCCCCTTTCGTCTCCTCCCTTTTCCTTCTGCGTTGCCCTGATTTGGTCCCTTTCTTCATCCATCCTCGCAGCCCCACAACATTTAGGAACATACCTGTAATCTATTTATTTATTTTAATGTCCGTCCCCCAATTTCTTGACTGTAAGCTCGTTGTGGACAGGGAATGGGTCTATTTATTGTTCCATTGTACTATCCCAAGCACTTAGTACAGTGTTCTGCAGACAGTCAGTGCTCAATAAATGAGATTGATTGAAAGAGTGAATGACTTAATGAATATCAAATGTCCAAAGGGCACAGATCCAAATGCATAAACAGTGCAGAAGGAAGAGGGCACTGGGGAAAAGACGGCTTAATCAAGGAAGGCTTTGTGCAGGAAAGTTGACCTTAATAAGGTTTGAGGGGGTGAAGGGAATGGCGGTCTGGCACACATGGAAGGGGAGGGAGTTTCAGGCCAAAGGGAGGACGTGAGATAACGGTAGGCAGCAAAATATATGAGACTGAGGCACAGTGAGTAAACTGTTGCCACAGGAGCAGAGTGTGCAGGCTGGGCTGTAGCAGAAGATCAGTGAGGACAGGTAGGAGGGGGTGAGCTGATTCAGTTCTTTCAAAACAATGGGAAGGAGTCTCGTCCTTTCATTTCATTAATTTGTACAGCCCTGCTGGCTTCTATTTCAACATAACAATATGGGATCTCATCCAATAACGCCTCCTCAATGAACCAATCAATCAAAGCATTTATTGAGTGCTTACTGTATGCCGAGATCTGTACTTGGGAGGGTACAATAGGACAGGGTTAGAATTCATTCTGGGCAGGTAATGTGTCTGTTTATAGCCCACTGTTGGGTAGGGACTGTCTCTATATGTTGCCAACTTGTACTTCCTAAGCGCTTAGTAAAGTGCTGTGCACACAGTAAGCGCTCAATAAATACGACTGATTGATTGTTATACTGTACTCTGCCAAGCTCTCAGTACAGTGCTGTACACATAGTTAACACGGAATACATGTGGTTTAATGAATAAATGAAGACATGCTCTTGCCAATAAGGAGCTTCCAGACCAAAGGGGAGGATAGATACTAAAATAAATGATGGGTGTGGACTGAAGGGCCGAAGGACTGAGGGTGGGTTGGACACTAACATGGATAGGCCTCATTGAGGCTGTCTGGCTGCTTCCTGACCAGAAAGGACCACATGTGGCCGACTGGATCCAGGAATCCCATGTAGCCCAGGTCTCAATAGGAGGTGGTGGCAAAGATCTCGTTGCACTGGACAATGATGACTTCACCCTCAGTTGCCCAAATCCATGTCTGGGACTGGGGGGCAGATTCCCAGCCAGACCATGCAGTTGCCCACTTGGAGGAAGGAGCTTACACAGACACAATCCCCTTCTGCTCTCTGGCCTAGTAGCTCCGAAGGGCAGGATCATGGTGATGATCTTGACAACCTAGTGGAAATGGCTATGAAGAAAGCAACTCCAGGGGGAGCTTGTTGCAGAATGAAGGTTTTCTCACCCACCTCCTCCTCCTCCTTCTCCATCTGCGGCTCCTCCTCCTCCACCTTCTTGCTTCATTACCTAAGAAAACAGCCCATCCCAAGTTGTCCTCTGCTCACTGATGGTGAAATCTTGGCCAGCTGGGGCTAGGGGCATGAACTCTCCTTGGATGTAGACTTTGGTGCCATTCTGTAAAATCCAATAGTTCAGGATGTCAAACCTACTTGTTGCCCAGCCGGGGTCTTCTAAGTAGACTTGCTCACCAGAGCCCAGGAATCCTTCAGGGACAAGTAGAGCAAGAAGGAGAAGGAGACACCATTGATTGAAGTCACCAAAGAAGCAGTGTTGCCTAGTGGCTATATCCTGGGCCTGGGCATCACAAAGACCTGGGTTCTCATCCTGGATCTACCTCTTGTCTGCTGGGTGACCTTGGGCACGTCCCTTCACTTTTCTGGTCCAAAGGGGATTAAGACTAGGAGTCCCATTTGGGATGTTGATTGGGTCCAACTTGATTAGCTTTTATGTTCCCCAGCACCTAGAACTGTGTTTGGCATATAGTTAGTGCTTAACAAATGATAATGATAATGATAATAATAATAGTGGTTTTTTTAAGCACTTACTATGTACCAGGCATTGTACTAAGGACTGGGTTGGGTACAAACAAATCTAGTTGGACACAGTCCCTGTCTCATGTGGGGCTCACAGTTTCAATCCTCATTTTACAGATGAGGTAACTGAGGCACAGAGAAGTGAAGTGGCTTGCCCAAGGTCACACACCAGACAAGTGTTGGAGCCAGGATTAGAAGCCTTGACTCCCAGGCCCGTGCTCTATCCACTACATCATGCTGCTTCTATATAATTAAATTAAATTAAATATTATTTAAGACAAAAATGTGAAGTATCATCTGACTCTGAGATGGTCATGCTCGGCCCAACCCATGCAGATGATACCCAGGAACTTGAATAACTGGACTCTTGTTGACAGGAGCCACGAGTGGACAAGAGTCTCCTTAAGATGGGCTTCAGAGAGGGAGGAAGGGGGAATTACCTTCCGTAGATGAGGAATCTGACTTGGCCGAACTCCCAAAGTCTCCATGTCCTTTGCTGCCCTGATCTCGTGGTGGAAGGCACGAGCTATGGCGTAAACAGCGCTGTACACGATGTAACTTTGGGGAGACAGGTTCATATCCCATAGGTCCAAGGGCCTGCCTTCCGATGTATCGTTTTAATCACACATTCTCAGGGAATCAAGCCTCTCCGGATCTGGACAATCAAAGGACCAGTACCAGAAAGACTGCAGAAACATGACCTATAGATATTTCCGAGGGTCCAGAGTCTGTTCAAAATCCCTGAACCCCAGAATCTCCTTCCTATAGCCTGGAAATGACAAGGAGCCTTGGAAAGAGGTGTATTTCTGATAATGGAATTTGTTGTAAAATCCTAGTCGGAGGTAGTGACTCAGACTTTGCCAAGAACAGGGCTATGGTCCATACAATATACAATTGTCAGTAAAGAGAATGTATCCCCTTAAACAGTGACCACATTTGCCGATGATGTAATCATTTGACTGAGATTACAGTCAGAAGCAAGTACACCTTCAGCAAAGGTGTACTTTGACACAAGACACACAGATACCATTCTTGGCTATCTCCTCCATTAGGACCGTGGTGAACATCTGCCTTCAAACGTCATCGGTAACCTGGAGGCCAATCCAGACCCAGTGAAAATGTTTCATGAGATGGACCATTCCCGAGGGCAGATCTGGGGAACTTGCATAGATCTGATAGAGAGATGACAATCGGGTCTTATCTCTGAAAGTGGGGTCCGTTGGGCCCTAACAGATCTACACGGAAGACAGAGTGGGGGAAAGAGGGGACTCTGGTGTGGACATATGGATAGGCATAACTCATCATTCTATGTTCCCAAATTCATAAATAAATTCATGGGATTTACTAAGTGCTTACTAGGTGCAGAGCCCTGTACTATGCTCTTGGAGGAGTACAACAGAGCTGGGAGACAGGCACGCTGCCCATAAGGAGCTTAGAGTCTACAGGGATCAGCCTATACCATCTTGGGCAAAGATCCCAGTCCAATTCATTGTTGCTGGCTCCCTTGAAGTAGTCTGTGCCTGGGGATGTTCCATGGGTCATCGGAAAATCCACACTAGTTAAGCTCCACTTCCTTTGGTGAGATTCATTCTATTAGGCACTTGGGAAGTGTAAAATACCACCGAGTAGCAGTGGAAAGAGCACAGGTCTAGGAGTCGGAGAACCTGGGTTCTGATCCCAGTTCGGCTGCTTTCCTGCTCAGAGACATTTAGCAAGTCACTTCGATTCCTCATTTGTAAAATGGGTTTCCAAAACCTGTTCTCCCTCCTTTTTCGACTGGGATCCTGATGAGGGAGAAGAACTGGATCTGACCTGAAAATCTTGTATCTCCCCAGTGCTTGAATAGTGCTTTACAGATAGTAAGCACTTACCAAGTACTATAATTATTAAGAAAGTGACGCATTCCCTGCTTTTACATTGTACAGGGAAAGTGAACTGAAGAAGGCATTTACAATCAGATGGTCCAAATAAATAATTCAGTGCATGCCTATTTGTGAGTTCCAGCAGCATGGCCTCGTGGATAGATCCCGGGCCTGGGAGTCAGGAGATCATGGGTTCTATTCTCAGCTCCATCGTTTGTCAGCTGTGGAACGTTTGGCAAGTCGCTTAACTTCTCATGGCTTCAGACACCTCATCTGTAAAATGGAGATTAAGACAGCAAGCCCTATATAGGACAGGAACTATTTCCAACCCAATTGCCTAGTATCTACTCCAGCACTTAGAACAGGGCCTGGCACATAGTAAGCACTTAAGAAATACCACAATTCTTAATTATTGAATATATTCATAAGTTTTAGAATTGACTAGGTGAATGATAACACCCAAAGATCTGGAAAATCAACCAGGAAAGACTTGTTGGACGAGGTGGGATTTTAGGAGGAATGTAAATTTGAGAAGAACTCTAGTCAGATGTGCGGAGGTAGTAGGGAGTAGCTCCCAGGTGAGAGGAACAGCACAGTCTATTGGAAAGCACATGGGCCCGGGAGTTAGAGGCCCTGAGTTCGCATCCCAGCTTTGCAACCTGTCTGCTCTGTGAGATCGGGCAAGTCACTTCACTTCTCTGTGCCTCAGTTCCCTCATCTGTAAAATAGGGATCAAGACAGTGAAACCCATGTGGGACATCGACTCTGTTCAACCTGATTAGTTTGTATCTTGGGAATTGTGTGCATAGTTTGTATCTGGGAGAATACAATAGAAGTGGTAGACAAGGCTCCTTGCCCAGAGGTGGCTTACAGTCTACAGGCAGTCTTGATTTTTCCTTTGGGGCAAAGACGTAAGTCTATTTCATGGGCTTCGGCTCTTTCAAAGTACTTCCCTGCCTGGATACGTGAATAGGACAGCGCTTAGTGCGGTGGCTGTCATATAGAAAGGGCTTAATGAATACCATTAAATGACAACAACAACAGCAAGAACAACAACCTAACGCTGGTCTGCCCCTAGCCGTCGGGACTCTTTACCTGTGGGAGCTTATGGAGTCCCAGCAGCCAGGAACCAGTCATGGACACTGCTAATTACATCCCTCCTATGACAGCCAGCAGTTTGTCCCGCCGCTCCAACGCACAGCCGTAGTTGGGAACTGTCCCACATCCCCCTGAGAGCTGAGTCATGGAAATCTAGATTGATGTCATTCTTTAGAAGTGTACATTGAAAAGGTGGAAGCCCAGATAAATCTTGGGTAATAGGCTGGAGGCTTTGTTGATCTCCTCCAGAGCAAGCATCAGGGCCATGAGATGCTGGTAATGTTTGGTGAAATATCTACAACGGGAAGGATGGGAGATGGCACTAAAAAGTCTGGGTGTAGCGGAAAGAGCATGGAAACAGAGGACCTAGATTCCAATCCTGCCACCACTACTTGCCTGCCGTGTGAACCTGGGTGAGTCACTTCGCTTCTCTGCGCCTCAGTTATCTCATGGGTGAAATGGGGATGAAGACAGTGAGCCCTCTGTGGGACAGGGACCGTCTCCAACCTGATTAGCTTGTGCTTTTCTCAGTGACCTGGCACCCAGGCAATGCCTGGCACTCAGGCAGTGCTTAACAAATACCACTGGAAAAAACAAAGTGGGTTGAATTGTCATATGGTAGGGGCACAGGGGCACAGGAGACAGGGGACCAGAGGAGAAAAACCCCAGACACTGATAATAATGATAATAATAATAATAATAAAGATGTTTCTTGAACACTTGCTATGTACCAGGAACTGGGTTGGATACACTATGAGTAAAGTGGAAAGTGTGTTAAACCTTCACCGAATGTCTGGTAAGGAAAGCTGCGAGGAGACTGCAAAATAATCGATGTGGGTCAGGCAATCAATCAAAGATTTTGATGATTGAGCACTTTATATGTGCTAGGCACTGTACTAGTTGCTTGGGAGAGGACAATATAGCAGTCCTGATGGAAGATGCCATGGTTGCAGCCTGGGGCCCGCTTGATGCCAAAAGTAACCTTGGGAGAAAATGTGCTCAGGGAAAGCAACAGGAGAAGATCTACAGAATGCATAGCGGCACTAATAATGATACTAATTGTGGTGTTCGTTAAGCGCTTTTTATGTGCCAGACACTGTACTAAGTGCAAGGATGGATGCAAGAAAACTGGGTTGGACACAGTCCCTATACCACATGGGGCTCACAGTCTCAATCCCCATTAGAGAAGCAGCTCAGCTTAGTGGATAGAGCAAGTGCCTGGGAGTCAGAAGGTTATGGGTTCTAATCCTGCCTCTGCCTTATGTTTGTTGTGTGATCTTGGGCATGTCACTTAACTTCTGTATGCCTCAGTTACCTCATCTGTAAAATGGGGTTTAAGAGTGTGAGCCCCATGTGGGACAGGGACTGTCCAACTTGAATAAATTGTATCCACCCCAGCGCTTAGAACATTGTTTAGAAGCATAATTATTATTATTTACAGATGAGGTAACTGAGGCCAGGAGAGGTGAAGTGATTTACGCAAGTTCACAAGGCAGACAAGTGCTGGAGCCAGGAGCCAAGAGATGCTGGTAGTGTTTGGTGAAGTATCTGTAATGGGGATGATGGGAGACAGCACTGAAGTGTCGAGGTGTAGCAGAAAGAACTTCGGCCTGATGCTCAGAGAACCTGGGCACAAATCCCCACCACCACCACCACTTTCCTGCTTTGTGACCCTGGGTAAGTCATTTCATTTCTTTGGGTCTCAGTTACCACAGTTACCTCATCGGTGAAATGGGAATGAAGATAGTGAGCATCATGTGGAACAGGGATTGTGTCCAACCTGATGAGCTTGGGCTTTTTTCAGTGCCTGGCAACCAGGAAGCACTTAATATATGCCATTGAAAAAAATCATGTGTTGAATGGACTCACAACAGTGTGACAAGGGCAGAGAGGAGAAAAACCCCTGGCACTATGAGGGAAGTAGGAAGCGAGCCCAAGCCTTTCCCGTATCTCTGGTAGGGAAAGCTGCAAGAAGACAACAAACTAATCTATGTGGGTGAGTCAATCGATCAGTGATTTTGATTGAGCATTTTTTGTGCTTAGAGCACTGTACTAAGCGCTTAGGAGAGGGTAATACAACAGTCATGATGGAAGAGCTTGTGGGTGTGGACTGGTGCCTGCTCAATGTAAAACGTGACCTTGCAAGGAAATGCTGCCAGGGAAAGCAACAGGATGAAGATCTACATAACAGCATAACAGCAATAATGACGAAAAGTAATAATGATGGTATTTTTAAGCGCTTACTATGTGCCAGGTACTGTACTAAGTGCAGGGGTAGAAACGAGAAAATTGGGTTGGACACAGTCCCTGTCCCACCTGGGGTTCACAATCTAAATCCCCATTTTACAGATGAGGTAACTGAGGCCAGGAGAGTGAGGTGACTTGCCTATGGTCATACAGCAGACAAGTGGTGGAGCCAGAATTAAAACCCATGATCTCCTGAATTCCAGGACCGTGTTCTATGCACTGTGCTATTCTGCTTCTCTAATAGATGCTGACAGATGCATCAATGAATCAGTGGTATTCATTAAGCAGTTACTGTGTGCAGACCACTGTACTAAGTACTTGGGATAGTACAATATAACAAAATAGGTAGACATGTTCCCTGCTCACAGTGAGATTAGTCTAGAGGAACAGAGTAAGTAAAGGAGGGATTTGATAGCTTTGAAATCTCTTTCTGACTCCAACAAATTACCTGGCCATTCTAAGTCTTCTAGACTATAAGATCCTTGGGGGAAGTGAATGGATCTCCAAACTGTTACATTGTACTACCCCCAGCAAAAAGTTCAGTGCTCTGTACAGGGTAATCAATCAATCAATCCATGGTAATTTTTGAGTATTTACTGTTTGCAGAGCACTGAACTAAGCACTTAGTCCCAAATTCCAGCTACCTTTGTTGTATTTTACTCTGCCAAGTGTTTAGTACAGTTATCTGTCAAACAGGAAGTGTTAAGTAATCATTGATTGAATTATTTGTGTTTCCTGAACTGTTACATCCGGGCTCTGCCCCTTGACCCTTGCCTATCGACGTCAATATCACCTGTGCCCCAACACCCATGCCCGCTGCCCTTCCTTTCTCCTCCACCCAATGGTGCCACCTCCCACTCCACTCCCACCCATCTTACATCCCGGTAAGCACACACATTTACTCTATGGGCTAGGGAAAGATCAGTGGCAGCTCTCCGACGTAATGATAATAATAATAATGGCACCTGTTAAGCGCTTACTACGTGCAAAGCACTGTTCTAAGCCCTGGGGCGGATGCAAGGTCATCATGCTGTCTCACGTGGGGCTCACAGTCTTAATCCCCATTTTACAGATGAGGTAACTGAGGCCCATAGAAGTTAAGGGACTTGCCCAAAGTCACACAGCTGACAATTGGAGGAGCTGGGATTTGAACCCATGATCTCTGACTCCAAAGCCCAGGCTCTTTCCACTCAACATCACATTCAGAGAGAAGAGTCCTCCGATTACTACATCTCCATCCTGGTAGTAGCCACAGGAAAAAATTATCTTCAAGTGTTGTGATCGGGTTTGTCTGATATCCATTTTGTTTTCCCATCCCTTCCTCCCATCCCTTTGTACACCCTTCTTCACGGAAGAAGAATGCCCGCAAAAACTTCCCGCCACAAAACCTGCCTAACCAAGGCCTCCCCCACCCTGACCTGCCTGACAAAAGCCATCCCTGTTGTCCACTAGCGGACTTGACATGACTGACTCCATTTTGTGCAGGCTGAGAGAACAACTCCTTTTTGTATTGTCTGCAACAGATGCCTTCAAGGCCATTAAACAAGTAACACTAATCTATGTAAGGTCCTAGGTCAGATGACATCCTGACAAGACAGTGACAACAGAAGATAACAGAATTTACACACCTATCTATACAAGGCCATATGGCAGATAACAACAACCTTTACAAGGCAGTAAAAACAGAGAATTTACAGCATCCTGTTGGTCCTAATTGGATTCCTGAAATTCCTAAATGCTCCCTCCCATGTTGCTGTAACTGAATAAAAGACGCAGTGAGAATGGGATCGGGGCTGCTTGATCTGGGTCCCTGGCCCCTTGCAGCCGCGCGCTAATAAAATCCACTTCTAAATTTCTACCTGGGTCTCACTCGCTGATTCTCGGCACAACACAAGGTGCATGGAAGTTTGCACTTGGACACCATGCAGCAGGGAGAAGAGGATGGTACAAAGAAGACTAAGCCTCTTGGCCCTAGCCCTAAAACACAAAGAGAAAGGCTGATCCAGAGGCTGAGAGGTTGAGATGAGAGAGCTGTTCAGCATTTCAGGCTCCTCTGAGGATTAATTCCACACACTGGCGCAGCACCTGGGTGGAGAAGGTCTTCACTCCAGGATGGAGGAGGAAGTGGACGAGGGGGCATATTTATAGGGGTGCTTTTGCCTGATGAAAGGGTTCTGGTTCCACCTGATGATCTTTGTTTTCGGTGACATAAGTGACCTGAGACTCCTCTTCTTTCTCCGTCTCTCTCCTGGCCCTCACCCGACTTCCAGAGAGTCTGTGATCACAGCTGCTGAGGAATAACGCCCTTGTAAACTGCACCTGTGTACTCACGATCACTGGACAAACAAGTGTTGGAAACGTGTTTCCCAAATCTTTTGTACTGTACTCTCCTAAGCACTTATTACAGTGTTATGCCTCCAATAAGCGTTCAATAAATACCACTGTTTGACTAATTCCTCTATTATTCCTGATTGACTCTGCCACCTACTTGCTGTGTGATCGTGGGCACATTACTTCACTTCTCCGTCTCTCAGTTTTCTCGTGTGTAAAACGGAAATGAAATATCTGTTCTCCAGTTCCCTCAGACTGGAAGCTCCGTATAAGACAGGGACTGTGTCGGACCTGACTGTCATGTGTCCATTCCAGAATTTTTCCTCAGAGAGCAAACCCCAGCCTTTTGACTTCCACATCCCTGACAGCTATAATGGAGATGTTGGCTGGAGCTATTCCAGATGAATTATGGGAATGACTCCACTGAATGGGGCCCACTTTAGGAGAGAACTGCCCAGGATAGAGTTATAGGTTGTACTCCATAAAATTATTAGTAGTAGTACTAGTAGTAGTACTTTTAGTATTATTAGTATTCTAGACTGTGAGCCCGTTGTTGGGTAGGGACTGTCCCTACATTTGCCTGACTTGTACTTCCCAAGCGCTTAGTACAGTGCTCTGCACACAGTAAGTGCTCAATAAATATGATTGCATGAATGAATTAATTTGTTATGCACTTATTATGTGCCAGGCACTGTACTAAGCACTGGGGTAGATACAAGCAAATTGGCTGGACACGGTCCCTGTCCCTCACAGGGCTCACAGATTTAATCCCCATGAGAAGCAACATAGTGTAGTGGATAGAGCTCAGGCCTGGGAGTCAGAAGGTCATGGGTTCTTAAATTGGCTCCGCCCCGTGTCTGCTGTGTGACCCTGGGCAAAGTCACTTAACTTCTCTGTGCAACACTTACCTCGTCTGTAAAATGGGGATTGAGACTGTAAGCTCCACATGGGACAGAGACTGTGTCCAGTGCAATTTAATAGTATTCACCCCAGCGCTTAGTGCAGTACTTGGCAACTAGTAAGCCCTTAGCAAATGCAATTATTATTTTATCAATGGGGTAACTGACGCCCAGAGAAGTTAAGTGACTTGCCCAAGGTCACACAGCAGACAAGTGGTGGAACCGGGATTAGAACCCTGGTCCACTGACTCCCAGGCCTGGGCTCTCTCCACTAGGCCACACTGCTTCCTTATTATTCTAATCATTCTGATTATCTCTCTCATTTTGGACCTGCAATACCAGCACACTGAGACTGGACTGAGAGAGATTCTGATCTTCCTGAACTCATTGCTCTTTTTGACTTTCTTCAGCATGCCTCACTTATGCATTCATCATTTCAGTTCCCATCCCATTCTCACCACGGCCTGTTTGTGCAAAAGTTTTACATTCCCAGTGAACGTTTTTGGAATGATATATGTTTAGCCCTGACTTTGTGCCAGGCAACTGACTGAGAACTGGGGTAGATACAAGCTTATGAGGTTGAACATGGCCCATATCCCACAAGGTGCTCTGAGCGGGAGGGAGAATGGGGAGTCAGTCAGCCAGCCAGTAGATTGTATTTAGTGAGGGCTTACTGTGTGCAGAGCACTCTACTACACGCTTGGGAGAGTACAATAGAACAATATAACAGGTCTATCTCCCGCCCTCTATGAACTTAGAGTTTAGAGGGGGAGACAGACATTAATGTAAATAAGTAAATTACGGATACGTACACAAATTATGTGGGGCTGAGAGGGGGAAGAATAAAGGGAGCAAGGCAGGGCAAGCAGAAGGGAGTAGAAGAAAAGGAAAAGAAGGCTTCGTGAGGGAAGGCCTCATGGAATACATATGCCTTCAATAAAGATTTGAAGAGAGGGAGAGTAATTGTCGGTTATGAAGTGAGGGGGACAGAAATGGGGGGAGGATGGAATTCCGGACCAGAGGCAGGATGTGGGCGGGGGGGCAGCGGTGACATAGATGAGATTGAGGCACAGTGAGAAGATTAGCATTAGAAGAGTGGAGTGTGCAGTCTGGGCTGCAGTAGGAGAATAGTGAGGTGAGGTAGGAAGGGGCAAGGTGATTGGATGTGGAGGTGGATGGAGGTCCTTGAAGAGAGGGGAAACACGGCCTGAACATTTTTGTAGAGTGAAGTATGGACTGCAGTGGGTTGAGGAAGGAGACAGGGAAGTCAGCAAGGAGGCTGATATAATAATCTATGTGGGATAGGATAAGAGTTTGTATTAACGTGGTAGCAGTTTGGATGGAGAGAAAAGGTCGGGTTTTAGCTACGTTGTGAAGTTGAAACCGGCAGGATTTAGTGGTGGATTGAATATGTGGGTTGAATGAGACAAAGCAGTCAAGGAGGCTGAAACAGTAAGCCCAAGGTCACAACATAGACAAGTGGCAGAGCAGGTATTAGAACCCAGGTCCTCTGACTCTCAGATCTGGGTTCTTTCTACTAGGCCACGCTTCTTCTCACTGTCACAGCTTTGCAAGGATCCACTTGAGAATTGGCACCTGTGATGACATCCACTCAGGGAGATGCTTTCCATTTTTGATGACTGGTCTCGGGGCTACGGAATCTAATTTTCCTTGACGACACTGTCAATTCTGTACCATGGGATTTCATGGGTCCTCCTGATTGGTGGAGTAGAGAGGTCTGCGGTCAGCCAATAGTGGCCATAATTAAAAATCGGCCAAGTCCTGATTCAAAAATCCCTGGCTCTTACAGCAGGTGTCTCCCTTGTTATTGGCCACGTAGGTGCCCCTGGTTTCTGACCACTCCTCTCTCTCCCTCTCCCTCAGCCCCAGCTCCTACCCCTGAACAGAGCTAACTCTCATTCTTAGAATAATCGCTGCCCTCAGGATCGGCACATTTGTCCAACCGGCTCAGATATTTTTCATTCCCTGTCTCATGCCTTCTGGGAGTTTTGGGTCAGCAAAGTTAGAAGCAGGATGTTGGTTGAGGTGGGATGTTGGCTGAGGGGTCGGGGTGTGGTGCCTGGGAAGAAGATGCACCTCTGACAAACACAACCCCAGAGGAATGCTCTGAAATTCTTTTCCTTGGCAACAAGCCCGATCGGTGCCATGATGTCATAGAGAAGCAGCTTGGTCTAGTGGCCAGATCACTGGCCTGGGAGTCGGAGAGCCTGGGTACTTATCTTGGCTCCACCACCTTAGGCAGTTTGACCTCAGATAAATGGCTGGAACTTCTCCGTGCCTCAGTTACATCATCTGTCAAATGGGGATTAAGGCTGTGAGCCCCACGTTGGATATGGACTGTGTCCAGCCTGATGAGATTGTATCTACCCAAGCACTTAGTACAGTACCTGGCATATAGTAAGTGCTTAACAAATATCGTAAAAAACACCATTGTTAGTGGTGTCTTACTTGAATGTGGAAATACGTGTTAACCATTTAGACAGATGTATCTATATATATCACTAATATTAAATGTCACTACAAATATATATTCATTATTCATTCATTCATGAATTTATTATATATTCATTGTGATATATATCACAAATATTATATATCATTGCCCTTTATATAGTGATATATGATACGACATATGTGACAGTAATATATGTATACATGTGTATTATAATCATACAAACATACAATATATATGGATGGATAGATAAATAAAGATTATTAGTGATGCTAACAAAGCAGAAAGTCAAGTGAATAAACAGAAGATACAAAATCTGGCATGAAATGAATTAGATGAAACAGACACAGTTAACAAAAATAAGTCTGAGTCAACCCTGAAATCCCTCTCTTTGACCACAACCTTCTCACTTGCCTCCTCTCTCACACTCCTCCTCTCTGTAAATCTGTACTATTCCCCCACGGAGACCTCTGCTCTCTCGATCCCATCCATCTCTCTCAGTGTATCCAACCCCATCCATCTCTCTCAGTGCATCACACTCCACCAAGCCTCCCTACCCACTCTTGATAACCAAATAGATGCTCTCAACTCCACCCTCTCTACTCAACTCAACTCACTCGCTCCCCTATAATAATGATGGCATTTGTTAAGTGCTTGCAGGGTGTAAAGCTTTGTCACTCTAGCACCACTAAACCACAGCCGTGGATCACTGCCAATGCTCACCTCATTTGCTCTTATACTACAATCGCTGAACGCTGCTGGCAGAAATCTAAACACCAGGCCAACCTTGTCCACTTCAGGTTTGTCCTTTCTTACCTTAACTCTACCCTCCCCTCTGCCCGGCAAAACTATTTCTCTTCCGTTGTTGACACCCATGCTCATCACCAATCAATCAATCAATCGTATTTATTGAGCGCTTACTGTGTGCAGAGCACTGTACTAAGCGCTTGGGAAGTACAAGTTGGCGACATATAGAGACAGTCCCTACCCAACAGTGGTCTCACAGTCTAGAAGTCCTCGTCAGCTGTTTCAGACATTTAGCTCTCTCCTCAGGCCCCGTCCCTCCCCCTCCCCCATTCCTCCTCCCAAACATCTGGCCACCTACTTCTTTAGGAAAATTAACACCATCAGGTCCGAGCTCCCCCAAATCACCCCTCCCTTTCCTCCATCTCCCCTCCTCTCAACCCCCCTCTTCTACTTTCCTATCCTTCCCAGAAATATCTTCAGAGGAGATCTCCTCCCTCCTCTCAAGTGCCACCCCCTCCACCTGTGCTTCGGATCCCATTCCCTCCCACTGTATAAAAAATCTCACCCCTTCCCATCTCCCTCCTTAACTCCCATCTTCAACCGCTCACCCTCCAGTGGCTTCTTCCTCTCTGCCTTCAAACATGTTCACATCTCCCCCATCTTAAAAAAAACCCTCCCTTGTCCCTATAGCCTCCTCCAGTTATAACCACATCTCCCTCCTACCCTTCCTTTCCAAACTCGTGGAGTGAGTCGTCTACACTCGCTGCCTCGAATTCCTCTCCTCCAAATCTCTCCTGGACCCTCTCCAATCTGGTTTCCATCCCCTCCACTCCAATGAAACCACCATCTCAAAGGTCACCACACACCTCCTTCTTGCCAGATCCAATGGCTCCTACTCCATCCTAATCCTCCTCAATCTCTCAGCTGCCTTTGACACTGTCGACCATCCCCTCTCCTCAAAACGTTATCCAGCCTTGGCTTCACTGACTCCATCCTCTCCTGGTTCTCCTCATCTCTGGCCATTCATTCTCAGTCTTCTTCACGGGTCCCCCCTCCACCTCCCATCCTCTAAATGTAGGGGTTCCTCAGTTCTTGGTCCCCTTCTATTCTCCATCTATACCCACCCCCGTATTGACTCTTCGCTCCCACGGCTTCAACTGTCATCTTTACGTGGCTGATACCCAAATCTATATCTCCCCCCAATTCTCTCTCCCTCCCTCCAGGCTCACATCTTCTCCGGCCTTCAGAACATCTCCATCTGGATGTTCTCCCGCCACCTAAAACTCAACATGTCCAGGAAAGAGCACCTTATCTTCCCTCCTAAACCCTGTCCTCTCCCTGACTTTCCCATCACTGTGAACGGCACTACCATCCTTCCCACCTCACAAGTCCACAACCTGTGTGTCATCCTTGACACCGCTCTCCCAGTCACCTCACAGATCCAATCCATCACCAAACCCTGCCTGTCTCACCTTCACAACATCGCCAAGAACCTCCCTTTTATCTCCATCCAACTGCTACCATATTAGTACAATTACTCATCCTATACCCACTGGATGCTGCATTAGCATTCTTTCTTACCTCCCAACCTCCTGTCTCGCCCCACTTCAGTCTATACTTCACTCTGCTGCCCAGATTATCTTTCTAGAGGAAAGTTCTGGGCCTGTTACCCTCTCCTCAAAAATCTCCAGTAGCTGTCTATCAACCTCTGAGTCAAGTACAAACTCCTCACTATTGGCTTCGAAGTTCTCCATCACCTTGTGCCCTCCTACCTCACCTCCCTACTCTCCTTCCTACATCCAGGTCCTCACATTCTGTTCCTCTGGTGCTAACCTTCGCACCGTGCCTCGTTCTTGCCTGTCCCACTGTCGACCCTGGGCCCAGATTCTACCTCCCTCCTCAAATCCACCAAACAATCACGCTTCCCCCCTTCAAAGCCTTACTGAAAGCTCACCTCCTCCAAGAGGCCTTCCCATACTAAACCCCCTTTTCCTCAGCAACTCCTCCCCTCTCCATCGCCCCTACTCACTCTCTTTTCTCTACCCCTTCCCCGCCCTACTGCACTCGTGTATATAGGTACATATCTATAATTTTATTTATTTATATGAATGCCCGTTCACTTGTTTTGATGTGCATTCATCTATGATTCTATGTATTTATACTGATGCTATTGATTACTGTTTACTTGGTTTGATGTCTGTCTCCCCCTTTCTATACTGTAAGCCCGTTATGGTCAGTGATTGAATCTCTCTTGCTGAATTGTACTTTCCAAGCGTGTGCTTTGCACACAATAAGCGCTAAATAAATACAATTAAATGAATGTATGAATAGTCCATATCTGCGAAAGCCTCCATCTCATACTACACAGGACTAATCAATCGACCAATCACTGGTATTTCTGGATTGCTTCCTATGTGCAGAGAAGGGAGTAGAGGCTCTTGTACAGGCCTGAACCAGGAGAGGACTGTGTCAGAGACACCCAAGTGACTATTTCCAGAACGTTGGGGGAGGTCCACAGTGTCCGTGGCTGCCAATGGTCAAAGAGGAATAGGATGGATGGCAGCCAGTTCGATTAGGTGAGGAGGAAGTCACCGAAGACCTGGGTGAGAATGATTTCTATCAGAGCAGAGAGAGGGCCGACTTCGGATTGTGGAGAGTCGAGAAAAGATGAGGAAAGATGAGGATGTTCGATGGAGGAAAGGAAGTGGAGGCAATGACATTAAACAACTGGACAGAAATCCTAAGATAGTGATGAGATAGGTGCTGAAGGATACAGCGGGGTCTAGAGGGTTTTCGTATTTTTTTAGGGTAGGAGACAATAGGGCATGCAAGAATGTAATAAATTCCATGGATTAATTGTGGGCAACGAATGTGTTTACCAACTCTGTTGTAGTGGACTCTCCCAAGAACTTAGTACAGTGCTCTGGACCCAATGAGCCCTCAATAAATACTATTCATTCATTCATTCATATTTATTAAGCACTTATTGTGGCCAAAACACTGTAAGAAATCCCTTGGGAGAGTACAATAAAACAATACAGATGCATTCCCTTACATGAATGGTATGCAGGACACCCAGAAGGAGCTTAAGACCCTGGGATCTCAAGGGAAGCAGGTCTCTAAAAAGCGTCAGACACTTCTTCAAGTAGAAAAACACTAAGCGTCCTCAGGCTGTTTGTCCCTTGGCCAATAAGCCCTTGTGTTCTCTGGAGCTTCTCCAGTGTCAGGGACTGAGCAGTGTGGCCCATTGGAAAGAGCATGAGCCTGGGAGTCAGGAAACCTAATAATGACAATTGTGGTATTTGGTAAGGACAGTCTATATGCCAGGTACTGTACTAAACGCTAGGGTAGATAAAAGATCATCAGGTTAGACACAGTCCCTGTGCAACATGGGTATCACAGTCTAAGAAGGGAGGAGAATAGGTATTGAATCCCCATTCTTGTAGTTGTGGGAGTGAGGTGCAGGGAATTGAAGTGACATGCCCAAGGGCACACAGCAGCTTTGTAGTTGAGCTGGGTTTTGAACCCACACCCCCTGATTCCCAGGCCCATGCTTTTTCCATGAGGCCATGCTGCTTCTCATCACGTTCTAATCTCGACTCTGCTGCTAGCCTGCTGTGTGATCTTGGGCACATTGCTTCACGTCTCTGGGCCTCAGTTTCCTCATCTGTAAAATGGGGAAGAAATAGCTTCATTCAATCGTATGTCTTGAGCACTTACTGTGTGCAGAGCATTGTGTTAAGTGCCTGGGAGAACACAATATAGCAATGAAAAGAAACGTTCCCTGTCCATAATGAGCTCAAAGTTTAGAGAGCTGTTTTGTTCTTCTCCCTGAGACTGAGAGCTCCATGTAGAACAGGGGCTGTGTCTGACTGGATTATCCTGTGTCCATTCCAGATGTTTTCCTGAGAGGCTAAAACCCAGACTCTTGACTTCCTCCTCCTAGATAGACCTAGTGGGTACATTGGCTATAGCTATTCCACATGAACAGTGGTAATGAGTCCACCTAATGGGAACCACTTATTCATTCATTCAATCGTATTTATTGAGCGTTTACTGTGTGCAAAGCACTGTACTAAGAGCTTGGAAAGTGCAATTCAGCAAGAAATAGAGACAATCCCTGCCCAAAACGGTCTCACAGTCTAGAAAGGGGGGAGACAGGCATCAAAGCAAGTAAACAGGCATCAATAGCATCAATAAAATAAATAGAATTATAGGTATATATACACATCAGTACAAGTAAAACAGACATTAATACAAATAGTTATAGCTATATGCATATATAACCAAGTGCTGTGGGGCCGGGGGAGGGAGAGAAAAGGGAGCGAGTCAGGGAGATGGTGGGGAGGGGGAGCTGAGGAAAAGGGAGGCTTAGCCTAGGAAGGCCTCCTGGAGGAGGCGAGTCTTCAGTAGAGCTTTGAAAGGGGGAAGTGTGATTGTTTGGCTGATTTGGGGAGGGAAGGCATTCCAAGCCAGGGGTAGGACGTGGGCCAGAGGTCGATAACAGGACAGGCGAGAACGAGGCACAGTGATACGGATAGCACCAGAGGAGCTGAGTGTGTGGGCTGGGATGTAGAAGGCGAGAAGGGAAGTGAGGTAGGAGGGGTCAAGGTGATGGAGAGCTTTGAAGCCAATAGTGAGTACTTCTTGCTTGATATGGCAGTTGATAGGCAACTACTGGAGATTTTAAAATCTGTAGGAATAAACTACCCAGGACAGATATACGGGTTGTACTTTGTTAAATGATTTATAATCATTATTATTATCATTAGTAGCAGTAGTATTATTAGTAGTAGTAGTATTAATGGTATTTCACTCATTCATATTTATTGAGTGCTCACTTGTTGAAAGCTCTGTACTAAGTGCTGGGGTAGATACAAGTTAATCAGTTTGGACATCATCCTTATCCAGAATAGGACTCACAGTCTTAAACCCCAATTTACGGATGAGGTAATTGAGGCATAGACAAATTAAAAAACTTACCTAAAGTCACATAGCAGACAAGGGGAGGAGAGGGGATTAGAACCCAGGTCTTTCTGACACCCAGGTCCAGGCTCTATCAACTAGGCCATGCTGCTTCTTTATTGTTCTTGTCATTATTAGTATCATTGTTATCATTATAGTTGTTCAGCGCTTACTATGTGTCAAGCATTGTTCTAAGTGTGGGGTACATACAGGTTCATCAGGTCAGACAGTCTTTGTCCCTCATGGGGCTCATATTCTAATTAGGAGAGAGAACAGACTTGGATTTCCATTTTACAGCTGAAAAAACTGTGGCCCCGAGAAGTGAAGTGACTTTCCCAAGGTCACCCAGCAGTAACGTAGTGGAGCAGAGTTTAAAACCCAGGTCTTCTGCCTCCCCAGCCCTTTGCTGTGTTCATTAAGCCAAGCCACTTCAGCTGCTCCACACTGCTGTTTTGCCACTCTGGATTATACGGATGGCTGGATTGGTAATTTCTGGTTTCCATTCCTTCCAAACTAGGGCCCCAACGTCAGACTAACAGAAATGCAACACTGTGCCTGAAACCAGAGAGCTTTATATCACTGCAGCAGTGTGCGAATTACCTCACCCCTAGATCACTCTCAATCGGTCAGTGAATTTATTGAGCACTTGCTGCATTCAGAGCACTGTACCAAGCACTGGGAAGAGTACACTCGAGCAATATAAAGGACACATTCCCTACCCACAACAAGCTTACAGGCTAGAGAAGACAGACATGAATATAAATGATTGAATTATGGGTATGTACATAAGTGCTATGGGGCTGGAGGGGGATGATGAACAAAGGGAGCAAATTAGTGAGATGAAGAAGGGAGTGAAAGGAAAGGAAATGAGGGCTTAATCAGAGAAGGCCTCTTCAATAAGGCTCTGAAGTAGAGAAGAGTATTCATCTGTTGGATATACTGAGGGAGGGAGTTCCAGAACAGAGGCAGGACATTGGCCGTGCGATAAATGAGATCGAGGTCCAGTGAGTAGGTTGGCATTAGAGGAGCAGAGTGGGGGGCTAAGGTGTAGTAAGAGATCAGTGAGGTGAGATAGAAGGGGGCAAGGCGAAGGAGTGCTTTAAAGCTGATGATAAAGAATTGCTTTTGAATGCAGAGGTCAATCCTGCACTGCAGGTCCTTGAAGAATGGGGAAAGATGGCTTGAACGTTTTTGAAGGAAAATGATCCAGGCAGCCGAGTGAACTATGGAATGGAGTGGATAAACAGGAGGCAGGAAGGTCAGTGAGAAGGCTGATACAGTAATCAAGAAAAGTTAGGATAAGTGCTTGGATTAACATGGTAGTAGTTTGAAGGCAAAGAAAGGGCTCATTTTAGCTGTTATCAAGAGTGAACCGACTGGATTTAGTAATAGATTGAATATGTGGGTCGAATGAGAGAGAGGCTGTAAGTGCCCTCTAGACTGTAAGCAGGGGCAGGGAATGTTTCTTTTATATTGTAATAGTGTGCTCCCCTAGGCACTTAGTGCAGTGCTCTGCACACAGTAAGTGCTCAGAATTGATTGTTTAATTGATTAGGAAGAATCAAGGATAATACCAAGATTCCGGGTTGGTGAGATAGAAAGGAGAGTGGTGCTGTCTCCCTTCTAGACTGCCATCTCATTGTACCCAGGAGACATATCTACTAACTTTTTTACAGGACCTTCTCCCAAAGTGCTTAGCACACTACATGACAATCGATACTTCTAGACTGGAAGTTCGTTGTGGGCAGGAAATGTGTTTACCAACTCTGTTATACCTTACTTTCCCAAGTGCATCATGAAGTGCTCTGCATCCAGTAAGCGCTCAGTAAATACCTATGATTGACTGAATGATGAAAAGGAAAGGAGTTCCAGGCAACAGGGAGGGTGTAAGCAGTGTAGGCTAGTGGATGGAACACGGGCCTGGGATTCAGAAGGACCTGGGATCTAAAACAAGCTCTGCAACTTTTCGGGAGTGTGACCTTGGACTTATCTCCTCTGTGCCTCTGTTCCCTTGTCTGCAGTGGGGATTTAATACCTGTACACCCTCACAGTTAGACTGTGAGCTCCAAGTAGGACCTGCTTCTCTTGTATCTTCCCCAGGGCATAGTACAGAGCTTGGCACAGAGTAAGCCCTCAACAAATACCACGATTATTATTTTATTTCCAAAAGCACATTAATCAGGCCACGGATGGTATTTGCTGAGAGCTTACTGTATGTGGAGCACTGTGGTAAGCACTTGGGAGAATACAACAGACTAAGTAGATATGATACCTGCCCTCAAGGGGTTTACAACCTAGTGGGAAATAAATTATGAAATGACATACAGGTATGAAATGAAGTATGGGAAGTCTCATGACCTTCCACCACCTGTGACCAATTTCCTTGGGAGGCAGATTCATCTAATCCCTGCCCTCTCCACGTACACTTCCGTCAGGAAGCAGGCTATTCAGATTTCCCTGATTACTTTGCCTGGAAGAGTTCTGACTCTGCTGTCTTGAGAGAGGTTGCCTAAGACCTCTCATCTGGGTTTGGTTACTATTTACTAGCTAAGGTAAACGAAGGGTGTGGTGGCAAGACAGGGTGGAGGAGGAGAGGGAGAGTGGAGGACGTTGAGTGAGGGATGGGGAGAAGATGAGAGTGAGAAGGAGGAGCACTGAGTCTTTTCACTTTGATTACTGCATCAGCCTCTTTGCTGACCTCCCTGCCTCCAGTATCTCCCCACTTCAGTCCACATTTCTCTCTGCTGCCCGGATCATTTTTCCACAAATCCGTTCTGTCAACGTTTCCCCACTCCTCAGGAACGTCCAGTCGTCACCCATCCACCTCTGCATCAAATAGAAACACCTCACTGTCAGTTTTAAAGCAGTCAATCATCTTGCCCCCTCCTACATTACCTTGCTGCTTCCTTTCTACAACCCAGCCTGCACACTTCGCTCCTCTAATGCCAACCTCCTCACTGCACCTCGATCTCATCTATCTTGTCGCCAACATTTTGCCCAGATCCTGCCTTTGGCCTGGAACTCCCTCATTCTTCACATCCAACAATCATTCTCTCCTCTGCTCCACCCCGCCTTTTTAAGGCCTCATTGAAGATACATTTCCTTCAGGAGGCCTTCCCAGTCTCAGCCCTCACTTCTTCATTTCCCTTTCCCTTTTGTATCATCCTTTCATCTGGATTTACTCCCTTTATTCACACCCTCCCTGACCCCACAGCACCTATGTATGTATCTGTAATTGATTTATGTCTATTAATTTCTGTCTTCCCCTCTAGATTGTACGATCCCTGTGGAAACAGAAGATGTCTACCACCTGTTGTGCTGTATTTTTCATTCATTCATTCAATCGTATTCATTCAGTTGTATTCATTGAGTGCATACTGTTTACAGAACACCATACTAAGTGATTGGGAGAGTACAATACAACAATGAACAGAAACATTCCCTGACCACAATGAGGAAAGTGGACGGTGGGGTGGGGTGGGGGGAGCACTCTTCTCATTGCTTAGTACAGGGCTACACAACCAGTAAGCATTCAATAAATATGATTGACTGGTTAGGAGAGGGAGTGAGAGGGCGAGGGAGATCACCCTACTCCCATGCTGGGGGTTTCAGGAAGGAGAGCCATCTGCCACTGCGTTCTGTGTATTCTCCTCCAAACTGTGAGTCCGTTGTACTGACTTTTCCACCACTGTAGATGGCACCACCATCCTTCCCATCTCACAAGTCCGTAACCTTGGCGTTATCCTTGACTTCACTCTCATTCAACCCATATTTTTAATCCATCACCAAAGCCTGTCGCTACCACCTTCACAACGTTGCTAAAATCCGTCCTTTCCAATCTACTACCATATGAATACAGTCACTGATCTAATCCCGCCTAGATTACTGCATCAGCCTCCTGGCTGACCTCCCAACATCTTGTTCTCCCCACTCCAGTCGATACTTCACTCCGCTGCCCAGATCATCTTTCTTCTAAAACGTTCAGGACATCACCCCTTTCCTCAAAAATTTCCAGTGGTTGCCTACCCACCTCCGTATCAAACAAAGATACTTAACCATTGCCTTTAAACCTCTCCATCACCTTGCCCCCCTCACCTCACCTCACTTCTCTCATTCATTCATTCAATCGTATTTATTGATGCTTATTGTGTGCAGAGCACTGTACTGGCCTCAACCTTGCCTGTCCCGCCAGTCACCCTTGGCCAACGTCCTACCTCTGCCATGGAATGTACTCCCTCCTCAAAACCGACTGACAATTCCTCTCTCCGACTTCAAAGTCTTATTAAAAGCACATATCTTCCAATAGGCCTTCACAGTCTAAGCCTCACTCTTCCTCATCTCCAAAGCCCTTCTGCATCACCCTGACTTGCTACTTTCGCCCTTCCCTCTATCTCAGCCCCATAGCACCTACGTATAAATTTGTAATTTTATTCATTTGTATTGATGTCTGTCTGTGAGCTTGTTGTGGGCCGGGAATGTCACTGTTTATATTTGTATTGTACTTTCCCAAGTGCGTAGTACAGTATTCTTCACACGGAAAGTGCTTAATAAATATGATTGAATGAATGAACGAATGAAAGGGAATGTGTCTCTGATATTGTTGTGTTGTCCTCGCCCATACACTTGGTTCAGTGTTCTGCATGCAGTAAGTGTTCAGTAAATACAATTGATCGATTAGTATGTAAAAGTGAAAGGGTTAACTCAATCAATCTATCAGTCTTCCTTGAAGACAGAGAATATGTCTACAAACTCTGATGTATTGGACTCTACCATGTGCTTAGTACACTGCACTGCCCATAGTACACATTCCACAAATCCCACTGATTGACTGAAAGATACTGAATGTTAATTGTAATGATTGCAGTATTTGTTAATTTTCCCTCTACACTGTAAACCTGTTATTGGCAGGCAACATGTCTGTGAATTTTCTTGTAATGTACTCCCTCAAGCGCTTAGTATACTGCTCTGCACACTGTAAGGCCTCAATAAATACCCTTTGATTGATCTAGCAGTTTGTCAAACCCTGTTCGTTGTGCTGGGGTAATCAGGTCAGACAAGGCCCCTGTCCCACCTGGGGCTCACAATCGAAGTAGGAGGGGGTGTAGGGATTACACTCCCAATTTACAGATGATGAAACTGAGGCACAGAAACTTTAAGCTTCTTCCATGGTGGGGAGGAGGATAATTCTCATTCAGGTAATGGAGTCCTTTGAGGGATGGGGTCATTTTTCCCCTAAATAGGAACCCAGGAATTTGGTGATCTGGCCGTGATGGTTGAGTAGCAAAAAGGGGCTGGTGGTCGCATAACCACTGAACTAAAAGTGTGATATCACCAAGAGGAAGGGATCGTTTCTCCGGGTTGTTCCGAGGAAGAGAGAGAGGACAACGTCTCCAGAGTAATAGGCCACAAAGCAGCTCATTAGGAGCAGGTTGGTTTGGGTGGTCTGGGTCACCAGAGAGGTCCTGGGAGTCAGGCAGTGGCCATGGAGATGGCAGACCCTCCAGCTGTGGCAGAGCAGGAGGTGGACCATGTAGCCACTGGAGCTTCCCATGAGCCCTAAGGAGAGGACATCACTGACTGGTATGAGGGTCAGAAACAGCCCCTGGAGCAGAGCGCTAATGGACGTGCTGATCTGGGACACCATGCAGTAGCTGTCATGGAACCTGTTCTCTCTGCTGGTCACGTTGGGGGATGAAACCATCCTGATGAGGAGATTGGCTTCCACGAGCACGTTGATGAGCCTGATGATGACACAGGCCAGGAAGACATACTTGGCCAACTGGGCATTGATCGGGGCCCAGGAGGGGTGGCTGGGGCTAATGGTGATGGCCTGGATCACGCTCAGGAGGTTGGTGGTGCCCATGGATGTGCCACGTGGAACACGTTAAACAAACCATACACCTGATGTCAGCCTGTAGCAGCTGCAGACCATGGGCTGACACTGCCTCTGTGACCACCCTGGTGAGGAACATCATGGCTTGGACCAGGTCCAGGTGGGTGATAATCAAGTCTGTGGGCTTAGGCTCATGGATCGTGGAGAGCAGAAAGACGTGGACCGTGAGGGGGAGGGAGTTCCCGACCGGTCCCACTGAAGTCTGGGAGAGGAAGCAGATGCCCCGGATGGAAGTGTTGGTAACCATCTCAGAAAAGCCGGGACGAAGAGTGGTGGGAAGATTACAACAGGGTCTGAGAGGAAACAGAAGTTGAAAGAAAAACCGGACAGTGGTTCCTCTGGATTTTCAGCTCACTGTTGGCAGGGAACATTCATTCATTCATTCATTCATTCAATCAGTTGTTTTATTCAGCCCTTACTGTGTGCAGAGAACTGTACTAAGCGCTTGGGAAGTGCAATTTGGCAGCATATAGAGACGGTCCCTACCCAACAACGGGCTCACAATCTAGAAGGGGGAGACAGACAACAAAACATGTGGACAGGTGTCAAGTCATCAGAATAAGTGGGAGTAAAGCTAGATGCACATCATTAACAAAATAAATAGAATAGTAAATATGTTCAAGTAAAATACAGTACGAAATCTGTACAAACATATATACAGGTGCTGTGGGGAGGGGAAGGAGGTAGGGCGGGGGGATGCGGAGGAGGAGAGGAGAAAGGGGGCTCAGTCTGGGAAGGCCTCTTGGAGGAGGTGAGCTCTCAGTAGGACTTTGAAGGGAGGAAGAAAGCTAGCTTGGCGGATGTGTGGAGGGAAGGCATTCCAGGCCAGTGGGAGGACGTGGGCTGGGGGCCAACGGTGGGACAGACAAGAAGGAGGGACAGTGAGGAGGTTAGCGGCAGAAGAATGGAGGGCGCGGGCTGGGCTGTAGAAGGAGAGAAGGGAGGTGAGGTAAGAGGGGGCGAGGTGATAGAGAGCCTTGAAGCAGAAAGTGAGGAGTTTTAGCTTGATTTGTAGGTTGACAGGCAACCACTGGAGGTTTTTGACGAGGGGAGTGACATGCCCAGAGCGTTTCAGTACAAAGATAATCCGTACAGCAGAGTGAAGTGCAGACTGAAGCGGGGAGAGGCAGGAGAATGGGAGATCAGAGAGGAGGCTGATGCAGTAATGTAGTCGGGATAAAATGAAAGATTGAACAAGCAAGGTAACGGTTTGGATGGAGAGGAAAGGGCGGATCTTGGCGATGTTATGGAGGTGAGACAGGCAGGTTTTGGTGACGGATTGGATGTGAGGGGTGAACGAGATAGCGAAGTCGAGGATGACACCAAGGGTGCGGGCTTGTGAGACGGGAAGGATGGTAGTGCCGTCAACAGTAATGAGAAAGTCAGGGAGAGGGAAGGATTTAGGAGGGAAGATAAGGAATTCAGTCTTGGACATACTGAGTTTGAGATGGCGGGCAGACAGGCAGGAGGATATCCGAACCTGAAGGAAGGGAGAGAGAGCAGGGGCAGAGATGTAGATTTGGGTGTTATCAGAGTAGAGATGATAGTTGAAGCCGTGGGAGCGAATGAGTTCACCAAGGGAGTGACTGTAGATAGAGAACAGAAGGCGAACAAGAACTGACCCTTGAGGAACCTCTACAGTAAGGGGACGGGAGGAGGAGGAGGACCCCGCAAAGGCGACTGAGAATGAACGGCCGGAGAGAAAAGAGGAGAACCAGGAGAGGACGGAGTCTGTTGAGGAGAAGGGGGTGTTCCACAGTGTCGAAGGCAGCTGAGACGTCGAGAAGGATTAGGATAGAGTAGGAGCTGTTGTATTTGGCAAGAAGGAGGTCATTGGTGACCTTTGAGAGGGCTGTTTTGGTGGAGTGTAGGGGACGGAAGCCAGATTGGAGGAGGTCAAGGAGAGAGTTCGCGTTGAGCAGTTCGAGGCAGCGGGTGTAGACGACTCGTTTTAGGAGTTTGGAAAGGAATGGTAGGAGGGAGATAGGGTGATAACTAGAAGGGGAGGTGGGGTCAAGAGAGGGTTTTTTTAGGATGGGGGAGACGTGGGCATGTTTGGAGGCAGAGGGGAAGGGACCACTGGAGAGTGAGCGGTTGAAGATGGAAGTTAACGAGGGGAGGAGGGAAGGGGCGATGACAGATGATGAAGGATGAAGGATGTTGAAGGATACATTGCCTCTCCCATCTTTTCCAGCAGTATCTCAGGGAGATCTCCTGACCCCTCTCAAAATCCACCGTCTCCAAATGCACCTCCAACTCCATCCTTTCGAACCGTATAAAATCGCTTGCCCTCTCCTTTCTTCTCTTCCTCACCTTGATCCTTAACAATTCACTTTCCAATGGTTCCTTCCCCACTGCTTTCAAACATACTTATTTAGCCTCTATCCTTTATCTACATCTACTCCCTTAGAGCGCTCATTGACTACCATGGCTTCAAATACCATCTCTATGCTGATGATTCCAAATCTACATCACCAGCACTGGCCTCTCTTCCTCTCTGCGGTGTTGTATTTTCTCCTGTCTTCAGGAAATCTCTACCTAGTTGTCCCACTGATAATAATAATAATAATAATAATAATAATAGTAATAAGAATAATAATGGCATTTATTAAGCGCTTACTATGTGCAAAGCACTGTTCTAAGCGCTGGGGAGGTTACAAGGTGATCAGGTTGTCCCACGGGGGGCTCACAGTCTTAATCCTCATTTTACAGATGAGGTAACTGAGGCCCATAGAAGTTAAATGACTTTCCCAAAGTCACACAGCTGACAATTGGCAGAGCTGGGATTTGAACTCACGACCTTTGACTCCAAAGCCTGTGCTCTTTCCACTGAGCCACGCTGCTGATGCCTCCGATTTAACACATCCAATACAGAACTCTCCATTTTCCCATCCAAACCCTGTTTTCTCCTCTTTCCCACCGCCGTAGGCAGCACTACTATTTTCCCAGCCCCCCAAGCCCATAACCTTAGTATCATCCTTGACTCATCTGTCTCATTAAAGCCTCATATTCAGTGTCACCAAATACTGTTGTCACTTAACAACTTTGCTAAATTCTGCCCATTCCTTTCCATCCCAACTGCTACCACACTAATCCAAGCACTTGCCTTCTCCTGCCCTGATTGCTGTATCAGCTTCCTTGCTAATCTCCCTATATCCTATTTCTCCCACTCAAATCCATACTTTACTCAGCTGCCCAGATTATTTTTAAGAGGAAACTGAATCACAGAAAAGTGAAGTGACTTGCTAAAGTTACCCTGCGGGCAAGTGGTGGAGCTGGGATGAAAATCCAGGGCCTCTGACTCCCAGAACTGTGTTCTTTTTTTTTCCCTTAGGTCACACTTCTTCCTTGGTGCCAAGGTGCCATGATCTAACTGATAGTTGCTTTGACAAAAGTTATGTTCTTCTCTGCTCACATTACCTCACTCCAGTTGAACCTCGTGGAAGCAATAAATGGTATTTATTGAGTACCAACTTGTACAGAACACTGTACTTAGCTCTTGGGAGAGTACAATATAGCAGAGAAGTTCTGCACACAGTAAGTGCTCAATAACTACTATTGTTTGATTAAGTTGAAAGGCAGCATTGCCTAGTGGATAGAGCATGGGGCTGGGAATCAGAAGGGCATGGGTTTTAGTCCTGGTTCCACCATTTGTCTGCTGTGCGACCTTGGGGATTAATGGTAATTAAGACTGAACCACGAGTTGGAACAGGAACTGTGTCCAACCTGATTAACTTGTATCTACCCCAGTGCTTAGTGAAGTACCTGGCACATAGTAAGCACTTAACAAATACCATTAAAGAAAAAAAAACATAGTTGATAGACAAGTTTCCTACCCACAAGGCTCCAGAGGGAACTTTGGTCAGAAGCTTTACTACACAAGTGAAACTTTACCCCAGAAGTCAGACTACATCCTCAGTCCAGTTGATCAATCAATGAATCAATCCATTGTATTTATTTAGTGTTTACTGTCTGCAGAGCACTGTACTAAGCACATGGAGAGTACAATACAACATGTCCCCTAACAAATAATGATCTTACAGTCTAAAGGACAGTTGAGTCAAGTTTCCCTTCACCATTCATTGGAATGTACATTTCAGTGTTCAATATTTCTCCCTCTCTCATTGGTCCACCTGGACAGTGGATCTTATCTGCATCAAAAAGAAACATCACATCATCAGTTTTAATACACTCAATCACCTTGACCCCTCTACCTCTCCTCGTTGCTCTCATTCTACAACCCAGAAAGCACACTTCACTCCTGTTGTGTCAACTCATTATGTCTCAATCTCATCTACTTCACTTCTGACCCCTCACACATGCCCTGCCTCTGACCTAGAAATCCCTCCCTTCTCATATCCGACAGACAATTGTTCTGTCATATGCAGAGCATTTAGGAGTCACATTCTTGAACATACCTCTGCCACTTGATTACTGTTGACCTCGGGCAAGTCACTTAATTTATCTTTGCCTCAGTTTCTTCAACTGTAAAATGGAGAAATAGTACTTCGATTGTGAGGTAAACGTGGTAAAGGGACTGTTTCTGACTTGATTACCGTGAATCTACCCCAGTCACTTAGAACAGTTCTTGACACATAGTAGGTGCATAACAAATATCGTTAAAAATGAAAAAAGAGGAAAAAGAAGAGAAAGTGTAGAAGCCTGAGAGTCAGAGGACCTGGCTTCTAATCCCAACTCTGCCACTTGTCTACTGCGTAATCTTGAGCAAGTTACTTAACTTCTCTCTGCCTCGGTTACCTCATCTGGAAAACGGATATGCAATACCTGTTTTCCTTTGGACTTACAATGTAAGACCCATTTGGGACAGGGACTGTGTCCAACCTGATTATCTTGCATCTACTCCAGGGCTTAGGATAGTTTTTGACACATAGGAAGCATTCAATAAAAATCGTAACTATTAATGAGGAGGATGAAAACAGGGAGTATGGATTTATTTGCCTTATTTTCTGCAAGGAAATGGGAGAGATTCCTATTTTCATTTTTCCCCAGTCACAGTCCTCCTGTAAAACTCCCTCTCTGGCCTACTCTCCTCCTGTATCTCCCATTCAGACTCACAGCGTCAGGCCTTGGCTTCAGTGTTCATGTTGGTTCATATCTCTAGCTTCTTTCGAACCTGGAAACCCTTGGCGAGGAGGAAGAGGATTTCCAGACCTCTTGGTCCCCACTCATCTTAGCTCATCAACGGCAAAAGAATCAACAGCTGCTTCTAACTTCCCATTATTAGGAGCAGCCAGGATTCCCTGGGGGAAGGAGATCTTTGAGCGATGGGACTGGGACCTCATTACTGGCAAGTCACCGAAGAGCTTTGAATTTCTTTGGAGGACCCCCAAGCTCTGTCTTGGTGGCTCTGCTGGGAAATGGAACAATCACCAGAATGTCAGTTCGCTTTCAGTTAAGCCTTGCCTTTGATGTTGCGTGTTTTGTTTATGGTATTTGCTAAGGGCTTACTATGTGCCCGGCACTGTTCTAAATGCTGGGGTAGATATATGTTAATCAGGTTGGACATAGTCCCTGTCCCATATGGGTCACACAGTCTTAATCTCCATTTTACAGATGAAGTAACTGAGGCCCAGTAAAGTGAAGTGACTTGACGAAGGTCATTCAGACGAAAGGTACTGGAGCCGTAATTAGAAGCCAGGTCCTTCTGACTTCCAAACACATGCTCTATCCACTAGGCCACGCTGCTGTGGTTCTGGGAGAAAGAACATGCCCTTGAGAATTGGGAGATCCTGAACTAATATTAATAATAATTGTGGAATTTGTTAAGTGCTTATTCTGTGCCAGATACCGAATTAAGCAAAGGGCAAGAAACAAGCAAATTGAGGTGGACACAGTCCCTGTCCCACAGTGGGGGTCACATTCTTAATCCCAATTTTACAGATGAGGTAACTGCAGCATAGAGAAGTGTAGTGACTTGCCCAGTGTCATGCAGCAGAAAAGTGATGGGGCTGGGATTAGAACCTAGGTCCTGCTGTATCCAGGCCAGGGCTGTATACACTAGGCCAATGCAAGCTCCAGTTCGGCCTGCTGGCACTGGGCCACCTCTTGGGGAAATTTCCGACCAAAGAATCAGCGTTGTATGGGGTGGGTGGATCCAGTAGAAATCCCTCAAAAGAGATGGCTAATGTAGACAGCAAAAATATCCCTGAAAGACTGGAGTTTTGTCCTAGCTTCACTATTCTCTGCTGTGATCTTGGGCATGTCATTTAACCTTCCAGTGCCTCAGATTGTTCCTCTGTAAAATGGGGAGTAAAGACCTTTCCACCTAATTTTTATTTAATAATAATAATAAAAATGATGGTATTTGTTTAGCGCTCACTTTGGGCAAGCCACTTAATTCCTAAGAGTGAGGGAGAACACGCTGTTTTTTTTTTGTCTATCTCCCCCCTCTAGACTGTGAGCCCACTGTTGGGTAGGGACCGTCTCTATATGTTGCCAACTTGTACGTCCCAAGCGCTTAGTACAGTGCTCTACACACAGTAAGCGCTCAATAAATACGATTGAATGAATGAATGAATATGTGCCAAGAACTGTTCTAAGCGCTGGGGAGATACAAGACAATCAGGTTATCCCACGTGGGGCTTACAGATATAATCCCCATTTTACAGCTGAAGTAACTGAGGCACAGAGAAGTTAAGTAACTTGCCCAAAACCACACAGCTGACAAATGGCAGAGCCGGGATTAGAACCCATAACGTCTGACTCCCCAACCCCTGCTGTTTCCACAGAGCCATGCTGCTTCTTAATTCAATTCAATTCAATTCAACTGCTTCTGATTTCAATGTTCGTCACACCCTCTAGACTGTAAACTCAAGGTGGGCAGGGAACATGTTCACCAACTTGATTATATTGTTATATTGTATGCTCCCAGGCCTTTAGTACAGTGCTCTGCATACAATAAGCATTCAATAAATAAGACTGATTAGGTTCAAAAGCAATGTTGCCTACTTGAAAGAGCATGGAACCGGAAGTCAAAGAATGTCATGGGTTCTAGTCCAGGCTCAGCCACTCGTCTACCTTGTAACCTTTAGCAAGTCACTTCATTTCTTTGTGCCTCAGCTACCTCATCTGTAAAATGGAGATTGAGACTGTGATCCCCACATGGGACATAGACTCTTGCTTGCATCTACTCCAGCTCTTAGTACAGTGCCTGCACATAGTAAGTGCTTTATAATAATAATAATTATTATTATTACTATTATTATAATCATCATTATTATTAACCTGGGTTCTAATCCTGGCTCCTCCATTTGCCTGCTGTGTGACCTTGAGTAAGTCATTTCACTTGTCTGTGCCTTAGTTGCCTATCTGCAAATTGGGGATGAAATGTAAATGTGAGCCCTAGGTGGGACAGGGACTGTGTCTAACCTGATTAACTTTTATCTACCCCAACACTTAGTACAGGGCCTGGCATAGAATAAGTATTTAACAATTATCATTTGGAAAAAGAGTGAGGACTGTCTACTGGAGGGCTTTTTCAAATTCATTCACTCATTCATTCATTCAATCGTATTGATTTTGTGATTACTGTGCACAGAGCAGTTTATTAAACTCTTGGGAGAGTACTGTACAACATGAACAGACACAGTCCGTTCCCACAAACATGTTTACAGTCTAATGGGGGGGAGACAGACATTAATAAAAATAAATAAACTACATATATGTACATACCTGCTATGGGGCTGGGTGGGTGGATCAACAAAGAGAGCATGTCAGGTTGACAGAAGAGAGTGGGAGAAGTGGAAAGAGGGATTTAGTCTGGTAAGCCCTCTTGGAGGAGAGGTGCCTTCAATAAGTCTTTGAATGTGGAGAGAGTAATTGTCTGTCAGATTTGAGGAAGGAGAGCTTTCCAGGCTAGTGGCAGGATGTGGGTGATGGGCAAGCTGTAATGGGGAGATAGGGATAGGATAGGGGAGACTTGGAGGAGATCAAGGTACAGGGAGAATGTTAGCTTTAGAGGAGCAAAGTGTGCGGGCTGGGTTGTAGTAGGAAAGTAGCAAGGTGATGTAGGAGGTGACACGGTGACTGAGTGTTTTAAAGCCAATGGTGAGGAGTTTTTATTTGGTGCAGAGGTGGATGGGCAACCACTGGAGTTTTTTGAGGAATGCGGAAATGTGTCCTGAATGCGTCTGTAGAAAAATGATCCAGGCAGCAGAGTGATGTACGGACTGGAGTGGGGAGAGACAGGAGGCTGGGAGGTCAGCGAGGAGGCTTGATGCAGTAATCCGGGAGGGGTAGGATGAGTGATTGTATTAACATGGTAAGAGTTCGGATGGAGAGGAAAAGGTGGATTTTAGCAATGTTGTGAACCTGGGGCCGACAGGATTTAGTGATGGACTGAATATGTGGGATGAATGAGAGAGCAGAGTCAAGGATAATGCCAATGTTGTGGGCTTGTGAGGCAGGAAGGATGGTCGTGTCATCTACAGTGATGGGAAAGTTAGGGAGTGAGACGATAATGGGAAGACATCCAAGTAGAGTTGTCTTGAAGGCAGGAAGAAATAAGATACAGCAGAGAGGGAGACAGATCACGGCTGGAGATGTAGATTTGGAAATCATCGTCATAGAGGTGGTATTTGAAGCTATTGGGAGCGAATGAGTTCTCCAGGGGAGTGGGTGTAGATGGAGAACAGAAGGGGGACCCAGAAATAAACCTTGAGGGACCCCCACAGGTAGGGGGTGGGAGGCTGAGGAGAAGCCTGCAAAGGAGACTGAAAATGAGCGACCAGGAAGATGAGGAGAACCAGAAGAGGACCGTGTCAGTGAAGCCAGGTTTTGATAATGTTTCCAGGAGAAGGGGGTGGTCGACAGTGCTGAAGGCAGCCGGGAAGTTGAGGAGAATGAGGATTCTTTCATTCATTCATTCAATCGTATTTATTGAGCGCTTATTGTGTGCTGAGCACTGTACTAAGCGCTTGGGAAGCACAAGTCAGAAACATATAGATACGGTCCCTACCCAGTTGTAAGCCCAACAACGGGCTCACAGTCTAGAAGGGGGAGACAGACAACAAAACAAAACTTGTAGACAGGTGTCAAAATCAACAGAACAACAGAATTAAAGCAATATGCACATCATTAACAAAATAAATAGAATAGTAAATATGCACAAGTTAAATAAATAGAGTAATAAATCTGTACAAATATATACAAGTGCTTTGGGAAGGGGAAGGATTAGGATGGATTAGAGGCCGTTGGATTTGGCAAGAAAAAGATTATTGTTGACCTTTGAGAGGGCAGTTTCTGTGGAGTGAAGGGGACGGAAGGTTTCCGTGGAGTGGATTGAGGAGAGAATTAGAGGAGAGGAATTTGAGACAATGGGTTTAGACAACTTGCTCTTGGAGTTTGGAGAGCAGTGATAGGAGGGAGGTGGGGCTATAACTGGAGGGAGCCATGGAGTCAAAGAAGGGTTTTTTTAGGATAGGGGAGACTTGGGTATATTTGAAACCAGTAGGGGCAAAGCCATTAGAAAGCAAACAGTTGAAGATGGCTGTTAGGGAGGGAAGAAGGGAGAGGACATGAGTTTTAATAAGGTGCAAAGAAACGGGGTCAGATGTACAGGTGGAGGTGGTGGATTTGAGAGAAGGCAGGAAAGTTCCTCTAGAGATACTGCTGAAAAAGATGGAAGAGGTGAAGAGGGGGCAGGAGGGTGGAGGGACTGAGAAGGGACAGAGGAGATTTTAGGGAGATCACACCTGATATTGGCAATTTTTTTATTGAAGTACTAGCCAGGTCTTTGGGGGCAAGCGGTGGGGGAGGCTGGGGACCAGGGGGGCACAAGACGGAATTAAATGTTTGGAATAACTGCAAGGGTGATGGGCATAGGTGTCAATAAGAGTGGAGAAGAGGGCAGTGTTAAAGCACTCAAGGATTGCTTTACTTCTATTTATTCTGATGACTTGACACCTTTCCACATGTTTTGTTTGGTTATCTGTCTCCCCCTTCTAGACTGCGAGCCCGTTGTTGGGTAGGGACCATATCTATAGGCTGCCAACTTGTACTTCCCAAGCGCTTAGTACAGTGCTCTGCACACAGTAAGCACTCAATAAATACGATTGAGTGAATGAATTGAATGAATGAATAAACTCGAAGTGGACGAAATCGGCCTGATTTTTAGATTTCCAACTACAGCGCTCTGCAACTCGTTTGCAAGAGCAAAGGAGGCAGACAGTGCCGGTGACCCAGGGCTGCGGGTTAGTGGTATGAGATCAATGAAGGGCTAGGGGCGAAACCAATTGGGAAGAGTGGGCAGGATGAGCCTTGTCCTTCCGAATATCATTAGTGTTGGAATTAGAGTGAATAAAAATCGGAGAGAGAAGGGAGGTCATGAGAGTAAAGGCCCACACAATTGATTTGTCATTTATGGACATTATCAATCAATCAATCAATCAATCGTATTTATTGAGCACTTACTGTGTGGAGAGCACTGTTCTAAGCGCTTGGGAAGTACAAGTTGTCACCATATAGAGACGGTCCCTACCCAACAGTGGGCTCACAGTCTAGAATACAGAGATAGGACGTGAGCCAGGGTTCGACGGCGGGACAGGCGAGAGCGAGGCACAGTTGGCAGCAGAGGAGTGGAGTGTGCAGGCTGGGATGTAGAAGGAGAGAAGGGAGGTGAAATAAAAGGGGACAAGGGGATGGAAAGCTTTGAAGGCAATAGTGAGGAGCTTTTGCTTGTTAGGAAACCACTGGAAATTTCTGATGGTGCGGGGAGGGGGGTGGGTGGTGACATGCCCAGGGCGTTTCTGTAGAAAGATAATCTGGGCATCAGAGTGAAGTATAGACTGAAGCGGGGAGAGACAGGAAGGTTGGGAGATCAGAAAAGATGCTGAGGAAGTTATCCAATCAGAATACGATGAATGACTGTACTATAACGTGGTTGCGGTTTGGACGGAGAGGGAAGGGCAGAACTCGGTTACTACCTTCTTCCCCCATCTCCTCCCCTGCTACCCCTACCTTCCTCCCTCTCCTTCTTCCCCAGTCTCCTCCCCTCGACAGCCCCTAGCCATTTTCTCCCACTTTCACCTTCCCCATCTTTTTCCCTGCTACCCCTTTGCCCTTTCCTTCCCATCTCCTCCTCACCCAATCTCCCACCCCTACCCTGCTACCCCTAGCCCCTACCCCCACTTCCTTCTTTATATCTATTAATGTCTGGCTCCCTCTCTAAATTGTCAGCTCGTTGTGGTCAGGGAATGTGTTTGTTTATTGTTATATTGTATTCTTCCCAAGCACTTAGTTCAGTGCTCTGCACACAGTAAGCAGATTGATTGAATGAGCAAATGAATGAACAAACTAACTCCACCTTCTCCACCCCTGCTACCCTTGTCTCCTTCCCTCACCTCCTTCCCCCCCCCCGATCTCCTCCCACACTACACCTAGCCCCTTCCCCCATTTCCTCTTTCCCCCATTTCTTTCTCTGCTACCCCTACCTCCTTTCCCCCACTTCCTCCTTCCCCGATTTCCTTCCCCCCTAAACCTACTTCCTCCCCTCACCCCCACCCCCACCCCGGCTACCACTACCCCTACCCCTAAGCATTGGGGTGGATACAAGCAAATCTGTTTGGACATAGTCCCTGTCCCAGGTGGTGCTCATATTCTCAATCCCCATTATGTAGAATGAGGGAACTGAGGCCCAGAGAAGTGAAGTGACTTGTCCAAGGTCACGCAGCAGACAAGCGGCAGAGCCAGGATTAGAGCCCATAGCCTTCTGACTCTGAGGCCCATGGTCTCTCCACTACACCATGCTGCTTCTCCAATACAGGCCCTGGGACTGGGGCGGGGGCGAAGTTGTGCGGGGGCGGGGAAGCTGCCAGGGGACCAGAGGTGTCAATCTGCCCATCAATCAATCAGTCGGTGGGGTTTAAGAGCAGTTACTGTGTGCACAGCATTGGACCAGCGCTTGGGAGGGAATGATAGAATGGAATTAGCAGGCACATTCCCTTCCCGTAGCAAGTCAAGAGGGGGATAGATACCTAAATACTATGGGGTTTAGATGGGGTTGGGTCATTCATTCATTCATAAGCAGCATGGCCCAATGGAAAGAACACGGGCTTGAGAGTCAGAGGTCATGGATTCAAATCCCGGCTCTGCCACTTGTCAGCTGTGTGAGAGATAATGTGACATTATCAGAATGGAAAGAGGAGAGGCTCTAGTGCATGAATGTGGTAGGGAATGTGCATTGGGAATCTATTCAGCCAGTAACAACTGGGGTGAAGAGACTGAAAGAGAACAGAATGGCCTTTGCTGGGGATCTTCCTGCGGATTGTAAGCTCCTTGTGGGAAGGAATAGTGTCTACCAATCAATCAAGCAATTGCATTTTTTGAGTGCTACTGTGTGCAGAGCACAGTATTAAGTGCTTGGGAGAAAACAATATCTTAGATTTGGCAAACATGTTCCCTGCCCACAATGAGCTTACAATATACAGGGGGAGACAGGCATTAATATAAATAAATACATTACAGACATAGACATAAGTGTTGTGGGTCTGAGGGTTGGGTGAGAAGAGGGAACAAATCTAAGTGCAACTCTGTTGTAATCTTCCAAGCGCTTAGTAGAGTTTTCTGCAATAATAAGCACTCAATAAATACCATGGATCGATTGACTGAAACTCATCAGTTGTGAGGTTGCGGTAATTCACACGAAGAGGAGGGGCCTCCTCGTCTCAGAGATTAATTTCCCCTTTTAGAACCCTCCCCAGGGCGGCCTTTATGTCCCTGTTCCTCAGGATGTAGATGAGGGGGTTCAAGGCGTGGGGCACCACCGTGTAAAACACGGATAGCAACAGATACAGGGCCGAGGGGCCTCTGAGGGAGGTGCTAAACAAGGGAAGGAACCAGTAGTGAAAAAAGCAGAGGTAATGGTGAGGTGGGGCAGGCAGGTGGAAAAGGCTTTGGACCATCCATCTGCAGACTGGAGAAGATGTGCACGTAAGAGGCGACCATGGAAACAAAGCAGACCAAAGTCAAACAGAAACTAGTGGTTATAATCAGATCGAGGGTTGCATGTTCTTACGAACAAGAGATCTTCAGCAAGGAGGGGACGTCACAGAAGAGCTGTTTGATCTCATGGGAACCATAGATGGGCAAGGATAATGCACCAGCTGAGAGGGATGCTCTAAGGAGGCATTTGCTAAGCCAGTAAGTGGCCGCCATTTTCCCACGGGTCCTTCGGAACATGATGACCTTGTAGTGCAGGGGGCGGCAAATGGTGGTGTAATATTCATAGGACATCGCCATGAGGATGAACAGCTCTGAAATGGAAAACAACAATTAAGGAAGCAGATGGAGCGGCAGGTGGTCAGAGAGACCGGATTGTACTTGGGGACAGTGATGGAGATGAGGCAGAAGTCGAGGATGGACAGGTGCCTAAGTAAGACGTACACTGGTTTGTGGAGGCGCTGGTCAAGGGCAGTGATGGCGACAATGAGGAGATTGCCCATCAGGGCCACCAGATAGAGCAGTGGGAACAGCACGGCATAAACCAGCTGCAGCTTCCGGACCTCTGAGAACCCCAGGAGGAGGAATTCCGTCAGTGTGGTGTCGTTGACCATGATCTGCCAATGTTAACCAGACATAGAGAAGGGAATAATCTTGATCAGAACATTTGACAAGATGGGACGTCTGAGAACCATCGAATCTACCTCACCCTCACATATCTGAACTACCCACTAATAATGACTGTGGTACTTGCTAAGTAGTTACTATGTGCTGAGCAATGTATTGAGCTCTGGGTTATATAAAAGATCAGGTCCCAAATGGGGCTCACAGTCTAAGTTATAGAGAGAATAGATATTGAATTTCCATTTTTGCAGATGAGATAACTGAAGTACAGAGAAGTGACTTGCTCAAGGTTACTCAGAAGGTAAATGGAAGAGCTGGGATTGGGACCCGGATCCCCTGACTCTCGGTCCCATGTTTCCTATGAAAAATCACAAACTTGATGGTTCGCTCCCTCTTTGAGATATTTACCAGAACAGCTGTTTTTACAACTTCCCTCACTTCATCATCATTATCATCATTAATATCATTTATTGGGCAAACACTTCATTTATAACATTCTCCTAAGTTCTTGGAAGTGTGCAGAACGTTTTAATATATGGTCCCTGACCTTGATGTCTAGCAGAGAAGACAAATGTCTAAATCAACTACACACAGGGGGAGTAATAGGGTATATAAGATATGAATAAGTTTCACGGGACCTGTGGCAAGTCCTTAGGTGGAGTGGAAGGGCTGAGGTTGCAGGCGTTGATACAAGATGGGAAGATTAGAGATTAATTGGGGAAGGACTCCTGGAGGCAGAGGAATCAATACGTCAATCAGTAGCATTTATTTACTTTTACTTTTATTTTTTATGGTATTTTTAAGCACTTACTATGTTCTAGGCACTGTGCAATTCTCTGGGGTAGTTACAAGCTAATCAGATTGAAACCATGGAATATGAAATATGGTTTCACATGTGGCTCACAATCTTAATCCCCATTTTACGGGTGAGGTAAATGAAGATCAGAGAACTTAAATGATTTACCCAAGGTCACATTCATTCATTCATTTATTCAATCGTATTTATTGAGCGCTTACTGTGTGCAGATCACTGTACTAAGCGCTTGGGAAGTACAAGGTGGTAACATATAGAGACGGTCCCTACCCAACAGTGGGCTCACAGTCTAGAAGGGGGAGACAGAGAACAAAATAAAACATAATAACAAAATAAAATAAATAGAATAAAAATGTACAAATAAAAATAAATAAATTGAGAAATAAATACATACAAACATATATACATATATACAGGTGCTGTGGGGAGGGGAAGGAGGTAAGGTGGGGGAGATGAAGAGGGGGTGGAGGGGGAGAGGACGGAGGGGGCTCAGACTGGGAAGGCCTCCTGGAGGAGGTGAGCTCTCAGTAGGGCTTTGAAGGGAGGAAGAGAGCCAGCTTGGCGGATATGCGGAGGGAGGGCATTCCAGGCCAAGGGGATGACGTGGGGGCCAGGGGGATGATGTGGGAGACATAGCAGACAAGTGGTGGAGCTGGACATAGAACCTAGATCCCCTTACTCCCAGGACCATGCTCTTTCCACTAGGCCATGATGATTCCAAACAAGATAACCAGGTCCCATATGGGGCTCACATTTTAAGTAGGACAGAGTACAGTCATTGAATCCCCAATTTGCCAGTGAGGGAACTGAAGCACAGAGGAAGAGAAGTGACTTGCCCAAGGTCACAGAGCAGGTTAGTGGAAGAGCCAGGAGTCAAATGTCTAAATCAGCCAATCAGTCAATCATATTTATTGATCACTTATTGTGTGCACAGTACTGTTCTAAGCACCTGAGAAAGTACAGTATAACAATGTAACAGGCACATTACCTGCCCACAATGAGTTTATGGTCTAGAGGTGGGGAATAGGGGAATGCTCGGGGTGGGGGACGGGAATAGAATCCAGTTCCTCTGACTCCCAAGCCCGTGCTCTTTGCACTAATCCACATTAGTTATTGAGCACTTACTTTGTGAAGAACAATCTACTAAGCACTTGGGAGTATTAACCAAGGTGAGGTGGGAGAGCAGGGTGGATAGGTAAGAGGGAAAGGAATGATAAAGTGGCTTTAAATCAAAGGCCAGGAATTTTTGACGGATTCGGAGGTGTGTGTGAGTCACCATTTAAGGAGGAGGGGGGAACGTGCGCAGAAAGACGCTATACAAAGATGATCTGGGCAGCAGACTTTTGCAATAACTGGGAAGATTGAACAATTTCAGAATAAGTAGGAAACTGATATAGTATTCTAGCTGGGGTATGGCTAGTGTCCTGACCTGGTTAGTGGTCATTTAGATGGAGAGTAAGGGGTGGAGCTAGGAAATATTGGGGAGGAAAAACCTACTGGATTTGTCAATGGCTGGGTTGCAAAAATTGAAGAGGAGGGAGAAATCAAATATAATGTCAAGGCTGCAGTCTTTTGAAACAGGAAGGAATGGTTGTTGTTAATTGGGATGGGAAAGCTAGGTGGAGGAGATCATTTGGGAGAGAAGATGAGGAGTTTGGTTTCTTCTTTTTTTAGTGGTATTTGTTAAACCCTTATTAACTGCCCGGCACTGTACTAAGCACTGGGGTAGACACAAGCTAATTATATTGGACACAGTTCATGTCCCATATAGGGCTCAGTCTTAATCCCCATTTTACATGTGAGGGAACTGAAGCATAGAGAAGTGAAGTGACTTGGGATGGGGACTGTGTCCAACCTGATAAAGTTGAATCTACTCTAGTGCTTAGAACAGTGCTTGACATATAGTAAGTGCTTAACAAAATCCATTTTTTTAAAGTAGGATTTGAGGAAGGCTCTGAAGGCAGGGAGAACAGATATATGTGGGGAAGGAGTTCTAGGCAGGTGAAATAGGAAGCAGAAGCAGTAGAAAGAGCACGGGTCTGGGAGTCAGAGGACCTGGGTTCTAATCCTGCCTCCATTTGCTAAATTTGTGACTTTGAACAATTCACTCAACTTTTCTGTGCCTTCACTTTCTCACATACACAATGGGGATTCAATACCCATTCTCCCTCCTACTTAGACTGTGAGCCCCTCGTGGGACAGGGACTGTGTCCAACCTAGATTTCCTGTATTGATCATAGTGCCTGGCACATGGTGTGCATTTAATACATACCACAGTGATTATTATTGCTTGGTTTCTCCTTCCAGATATAGGGTTAAGTCCTCTGCTCCCCAAACTGATACCATTGTCCATATAAAGAGAGGGAACTGTTGTGCACTCAGAAGGTGCAGAATAAATATCATTGCAGTAGAAATAATACTGTTATTATTGATCCATCCTTGATTTTCCGCCCAGGTAGTCAAAGGGTTTGTCACTCTAATTCCACACTCCAGAAACCTCCCGGGCACTCTGCCTATCTGCCACTTTCTCCTTAATTGATTTCTGTAACTCCTTTTCCTTTCCTTTGTCCTTCCTCTCTGGCCTGGAATTTCTTCCCCCATACTACTACTACTAATAATACTAGTTAGGCGCTTTCTATGTGCCAAGCACTGTTCTAAGCCCTGGGATAGATACAAGTTAACCAGGTTCGACAAAATCCCTGTCCCCCAGGGGGCTCACATTGTTAATCTCCAGTTTTTACAGATGAAGTCACTGAGGCACTGAGAAGTGCAGTCACTTGCCCAAGGTCACACAGCAGACAAGTGGTGGAGCCAGGATTAGAACCCGTGATCTTCTGACTCCCTGTCCCGTGCTCTATCCACTACACCGTGCTGCTTCTCCTGCAAATACAAAGCCTTATTTAAGGAAGGACACATCTCCAGAAAGCCTAGCCTGATTAAGTGCTCTTTCACCTGATTTCCTCTCCGTTCTGAGTCACCCTTGCACTTGCACCCTGTATTCACCCCACCTTCAGCCCCACAAGAATTATGTTCATAACCACAATTTATTTATTTATATTAATGTCTGCCTCCTTCTATAGAGTGTAGGTTCCTTGTGGGAAAGGAATGTGTCTGTTTACCATAATACTGTACTCTCCCCAGTGCAGCACATTGCTCTTTCCAGTATAGTAAAGTTCTCTGCATAAAATATGTGCTCAGTAAATACGATGGACTGGCTGACTGACTCTCCCAAGAGCTTAATACAGTGCTCTGCACACAATAAGGTCTTGATAAATATCATTGATGGATTGATTGATCAATCATCTAGACTGCAAGCTCATCTTTAGCCACCCTATTTCCATATCTGACTGTTTCCTGCTTCACAGACTCCGTCCTCTCCTGGTTCTCCTCTTATCTCTCTGGCCGTACGTTATCAATCTCCTTCGTGGGCTCCTCCTCCCCCTCCTATCCTCAAGGGTTTGTTCTTGGTCCCCCTCTGTTCTCCATCTATACTCACTCCGCTGGTGAACTCATTCGCTCACATGGCTTCAGCTATCATCTCTACTCAGATGACACCCAAATCTACATCTCCTCCGCTATTTTCTCTCCCTCCCTCCAGGTTCGTATCTCCTCCTGTCATCTGGGCATCTCCACCTGGATGTCCGCACGCCATCTAAAACTCAACATGTCCAAGACTGACCTCCTTATCTTCCCTCCCAAATCCTGTCCTCTCCCTGGCTTTCCCGTCAAGGCAAACGGCACTACCATCCTTACCATCAAACAAGACTGTAACCTTGTGTCATCCTTGATGCCGCTCTTTCATTCATTCATTCATTCAATCGAATTTATTGAGCGCTTACTGTGTGCAGAGCACAGTACTAAGCGCTTGGGAAGTACAAGTTGGCAAAATATAGAGACGGTCCCTATGCAACAGCGGGCTCACAGTCTATAAGGGGGAGACAGACAACAAAACAAAACATTGAACAGGTGTCAAGTCATCAGAATAAATAGAAGTAAGGCTAAATGCACATCATTAACAAAATGAAATGAATATAATAGTAAATATGTACAAGTAAAATAGAGTAATAAATCTGTACAAATATATATATATATATATATATATATATATATATATATATATATATATATATATACAGGTGCTTGGTGGAGGGGAAGGAGGCAGGGCGGGGGGGATGGGGAGGGGGAGAGGAAGGAGGGGCTCAGTCTGGGAAGGCCACCTGGAGGAGGTGAGCTCTCAGTAGAGCTTTGAAGCGAGGAAGAGAGCTAGCTTGGCGGATGTGTGGAGCGAGGGCCTTCTAGGCCAGGGGGAGGATGTGGGCCGGGGAGACACGGGATGGCGGGACAGGCGAGAACGAGGTACACTGTGGAGGTTGGCGGCAGCGGTGCGGAGGGTGCGTGCTGGGCTGTAGAAGGAAAGAGGGGAGGTGAGGTAAGAGGGGGCGAGGTGATGGAGAGCCTTGAAGCCGGCAGTGAGGAGTTTTTGCCTTATGCGTAGGTTGACTGATAGCCACTGGACATTTCTGAGGAGGGGAGTAACATGCCCGGAGCGTTTCTGCACAAAGATGATCCGGGCAGCAGCGTGAAATATAGACTGAAGTGGGGAGAGACAGGAGGATCACCCCACATATCCCATCCATCACCAAGACCTGCCGGTCTTACCTTCACAACATTGCCAAGATTCGCCCTTTCCTCTTCATCCAAACCGCTACTTTGCTGGTTCCATTTCTCGTCATATCCCAACTGGATTACTGCATCAGTCTCCTTTCTGACTTCCTATCCTCCTGTCTCTTCACACGTCAGTTTATACTTCACTCTGCTGCCCGGATTATCACTCTGCAGAAACACTCTGGGAATGTCACTCCCCTCCTCAAAAATCTCCAGTGGTTGCCTATCAACCTTCACATGAAGCAAAAATTCCTCACTATTGGCTTCAAAGCTCTTCATCACCTTTCTCCCGGCTACCTTACCCCCCTTTCTCTCATTCTACAGCCCAGCCCACACACTCCGCTCCTCTGCTGCTAACCTCCTCACTGTGCCTCGTTCTTTTCTGTCCCGCCGTCGACCACTGGCCCATGTCCTACCTCTGGCCTGGAATGCCCTCCCTCCTCACATCCACCACAATAGCTCTCTTCCTCTCTTCACAGCCCTGCTGAGAGCTCACCTCCTACAGGAGGCCTTCCCAGCCTGAGCCCCACTATTTTTCTTCTCCTCCTCCTCCCCTCCCCATCACCTCCACTCCCTCCGTCTGACCTACCCCCTTCCCCTCCCCACAGTTATGTTTGTTGTACATATTTATTACTCCATTTTACTAATGATGTGTATATATCTATACTTCTATTTAGCTATTTCTTGATAGTATTGACACCTGTCTACTTGTTTTGTTTTGTTGTCTGTTTCCCCCTTCTAGACTGTGAGCCCGTTTTTGTGTAGGGACTGTCTCTATCTGTTGCCAAACTTTACTTTCCAAGTGCTTAGTACAGTGCTCTGTACACAGTAAGTGCTCAATAAATACAATTGAATGAATGAATGAATGAATGAATGAGTGAGTGATAATCTCTTATCTACTTCAGTGCTTAGCACTGGGGCAGAGTAAGTGGTTAATCAATAACATAACCAAGTAAATAACTGAACCATTGCTTTTCTGGTCCTCTCAGTTCTTCTAGCTTGTTTCTCTCTCTCCCATCCCTGCCATCTTTCCTAATGCTTCCAGCTCCTTGATTCCATGGCCTCTTGCACTCGAGAAGCAGCATGCTCTAGTGGATAGAGCACGAGTCTAAAAAACAGAGGACCTGGGTTCTAATCCCAGCTCTACTACTTGTCTGCTGTGTGACCTTGGGAAAGCCACTTAATTTCTCTTGGACTCAATTACCTAATCCATAAAATGAGGATTAAAGCTGTATGCCTCGTTTAGAACTAGCTTGTATCTGCCCCAGAGCTTAGTACAGTTCCTGGCACATAGTAAGAGCTTAACAAATGCTATAATCACCCCCCGATCAAAAGAAAAAGAAAACCAGCCAGAAAATACTTCAAGCTCACTGTGGGCTGTGATCCTATCTACCCAATCTATATTGTTGTAGCTTCCCAGGCACTTATCACAGTTCTCTGCATACAGTAGGCATTCAATATATACCTTGCTGGATCAATAGATCCAGCAAGGTAGAGAAGCTTGAGGGGGGAGAGATTTATGCAGCAAGCAGTGATGCCAGGACTGGAACGATTTTCCTCCTCTTTCTCCCCATTCCCCGGACCTAGTTAACCAACTCTCCTACCAACTCCTTCAACATCGAGACTCACTGTGTCAGTCGCAGGTTTGAAGGGGGCAACCTCCACCCATCTAGGATGCCTCCTTCAGCTCATCAATGCATTGCAGTTCCTGGAGAAGCTGGGAAAGCTTCTTCATGAAGACGAATTTCCCAGGATACCTTGTCAAGGTGTTTCCATTATTCCCTAAAGAAAAGCAGCCATTGTGTCGGAAGAGGAGTTGAGTACCCCGGTGTCTCCAGTGCTTTCTTGCACTGTGTCTCCAGAGGCTCCACATGTGTTAATTGTTCTTCCCCGTGGGATATCCTTCTGGGGTCTGCTAATCAAACCAATCAGCTGAGGTAATGGCCTAATGTCAAGAGTCAGAATTGTTCTGGTCCCAACTCTACCTTTTGTTGCCTGGGTGACCTTGAGCAACTCATTTAATGTCTCTGGACCTCCATTTAAATCTATGAATCAATGGCATTTATTATTGTCATTATTAATAATAACGATAATAAGAATATTTGTTAAACTTTCCCTATGTTACAGGCACTGTATAATGATAATAATAGCAATGTTCGTTAAACATTTACAGTGTACCAGGCACTGTTCTAAGCAGTAGGGTAGATACAAGCTAATCAGGTAGGGCTCATGGTCATAATCCTCTTTTTACAGATGAGGGAACTAAGGCACAGAGAAGTTAAGTGACTTACCCAAGGTCATACAGCAGACAAGTGATGGAGCTGGGATTAGAACCCAGGTCCTTCTGGCTCCCAGGTCCATGCTCCTTTTCTACTAGGCCATGCTACCTTTCATGCTGCATGGGCTTGGGAGTCAGAAGGACCTGGGTTCTCTCTGCCCACTCCTTGCACACATCCTGCCTCTGGCCTGGAATACCCTCTACCTTCATATATGACATGCGATCACTCTCCCGACCTTCAAAGCCTTATTAAAATCACATTTCCTTCAGGAGGCCTTTCCTAACTAAGCCCTCATTTCCCCTACGCCCTTTCCCTTCTGCACCCTCTTGCACTTGGATTTGTCCTCTTTATTTTCCCTACCCTCAGCCCCATGGCACTTTTGTACCAATCTGAGTTTTATTTCAATGTCCATCTCCCCCTATAGACTGTAAGCTCGTTTTGAACAGGGAACATGCCTAAAAACTCTGCTATACTATACTCTCCCAAGCACTTGGTACAGTGCTCTATAACCAGTAAGCATTCAATAAATACCATTGATTGATTGATTAATTATCTGCCTCCACCTTTAGACTGTGATCTTCATATGGGCAGGGAATGTGTCTACCAACTCTGTTATAATGTACTCCCTCAAGCACTTAATACAATGTTCTGCACCCAGTAATTGCTCCACAAAGACCACTGATGGATTGATTAAGTTGTTTTTTGCCTTCCTTCGTGGCCAGTCTTCCCTTTCCCTTCTCTCATTTCCCCTCCAGTGACCTCCCTATGGTTGCCATTTGTCCTATTTCCTACTGAACAATGTGGATCTCCTGCGGTCACCATTACTATCATCAATGGTATTTATTGACTGCTTATTTTGTGCAGAGCACTGTATGCAGCACTTAAAAGAGTGCAATGCAAAAAAGGTAGTAGATATTTGTCCTGCCTACGGTGAGTTTTGTCGCCTTAGAGTTTTCTTGGTAAAGCGTGGTTCAATGGAAAGAGTCTGGGCTTCGGAGTCAGAGGTCATGGGTTCTATTCCTGGATCTGCGGCTTGTCAGCTGTGTGACCTTTAGCAATTCACTTCACTTCTCTTAGCCTCAGTGACCTCATCTGTAAAAATGGGGTTAAGACTGTGAGCCTCACGTGGGACAATCTGATTACCTTGCATCCCCCCAGCGCTTGGAACAGTGCTTGGCACATAGTAAGCGCTTAATAAAAGCCATCATTATTTATTTAAAGATACAAAAGTGGTTAACCATTGCCTTCTTTCATGCGGTAAAAACCTGAGTCTCTGCCTTTATTTTTGATCAAAGTTTTGATCACATGATCATCCACCTTTGACTCTTTCCCACGCCACTGCTGCCTAGCACAGGTGAAGCTACTTTGATACTTCAGCTTAGACCTTTCCATTATGGATAACCCTGTATGGCATAGCTCTGAGCTTCCTCAGCATACAGAAACTTTCCTGCCGCGATAAGATGTAGATTTATAGGAGAGATGGGGCAGAGAGCTATTAATTAATAAATCAGTTGCATTTATTGGGTGCTTACTGTGTGTAGGGCTCTGTATTAAGAGCTTGGGAGAGAACAATACAACAGAGTTGGTAGACACATTCCCTGCCAATAGTGAGCTTAAGGTCTAGAGAGGAAGAAAGGCATTAATTAATTAATTAATTAATCTATGATATTTATTGAGCACTAAATGTGTGCAAAGCACTTGATGAAGTTCTTGGAAGCATACGATTCAGCAGTGTTGGTTATTATTATTATTATTATTATTATTATTATTATTATTATATTCTTTAAACACTATTCTCCAAGCATTGTTCCAAACACTGGGGTAGATACAAGACAAGCAGATTTTCCGACATAGGGCTTACAATCTTAATCCCCATTTTACAGATGAGGTAACGGAGTCACAGAGAAGTTAAGTGGCTTGCCCAAGGTCACATAGCAGACATGTGGCAGAGCTGGGATTAGAAACCATGTCCTCTGTTTCCCAAACCCGTGATCTTTCCACTAAGCCATTCTGCCTTCCAAACTACCAGCCCACAACAAGTTTACAATCTTGAAACTAGCTTTCAGTCTAAAGTCCAGCCCCTGTCTGGTGCAGAGATAATGGTGAGGGAGATGGACATGTCCTAATGAGGATGGGCAAGGGAGATGACCTGGGAGATCGGAGAGGGTGATTGTAAGCAACCAGACCAAGGAAGACTGCTCCTTACTGAATACCCCATAATCGTATGACCTTGGGCAAATCACTTAACATATCTGTGCCTCAGGTACCTCAACTATACAATAGGGATTAAGTCTATGAGCCTCACGTGGGACAACCTGATTACTTTATATATACCCTAGCACTTAGAACAGTGCTTAACAAATACCACACTCTCCTCCGTTGTGTGGTTCCCCGACCCACTTGAACTCTGGCCCCAACCACCTGAACCCAGCCCTGTGTCAGGAGTCAGTGCGATTGGATGGTGAAGCAAAGGGAATTGAGAGCTGGATGAAAGTGCTGGACTCAACAGTGGGTAGAGCAAGGGAAATAAAAGAGTGGGGATGAAGGAGGGTTTATGGTTGTGGACACCACTGGGTATTAGTTAACAGGAGTGACTGACCTTTGCAGTCTTACTTTCTGTGAGTGGACTGAGAGTGGATCTGTGAGATAAAAATCAGTCTACCTTTGCTTTGGGTAAAGGAAATATGGAATAAGCAAAAAAAGAACAATAAAACCAATGACCAAAGCCTAGGTCGTACCCTGGGGTATTTATGCTGGTACAGAGCGGGGTTCAGGAACACTCATGTTGGGCAACAGTGGCACACATAACTACTGGATACACAAATATATGTGGCCGAATATGCTATTTAATAGGACTGTAACATAACCTAAGGACCCCACATTAAAACATGTTTGCAGTGGGGTGTCTGACCACCTCAATTCCTCCAAAACCATTACGCTACCCCTGAACACACATGCAGCTTCGGGGCCATGGTCCTCATCAGCAGTTACCGAGGTTGGAGGGGAGGGGGGGAGCCTGGCATTCAAAATTAAAACACCAGACTGGACATAGACTGGGGAAACCCAGTCTGTTCAGTGTCAGATCATCCTGTAGGGCCACATGGGTGCAGGAGGTAACACTAGTGGCACAGTCTGAGCTCTGAAGAACCTCAAGGATGATGCCACCAATGGGCTCTGGAGTCACCAGGTAACAAGGCCTCTTAGACAGACCTCAGGGCCGGTCTTCCAGGGGGAGCCCCTTTCCCAACCCTGCTCGGAACAGCGGCTGCTTTAAGGGGACTGTGCGCTCATCGGGGGACCATTAACGACAGGTTACCTTACAGTGTCTTTCCGGTCACAGCCACCACTGTGCAAGAGGAGACAAGGAGAGCTGAGCATCCAGAATCAGCAGGGACCTCTAATGCTAGACCGTTCCAGTGAGTCAGAGTGGGGAGACTGGTGCGGAAAACTTATGAGAAAATTAATCTGTCCAATGTCTTCACCTAAAAGTGATATTTTCGTTTGGGGAATTTATTAAGGGCTTACTATGAGCTAATGGCTGGGGCAGATACAGGATAATCAGAACAGACCTTATGACAATCAGTGCTCAAGAGCTGAGTGATAGGGAGAGAGCAGGGGCTGTATCCCCATTCTACAGAAAAGGAAATCTAGGCCCAGGGAGTTAAATGAGTCATCCAGGGACTGCCAATGGCAGAGCTGGGACCAGAACTCAGGTCCTGTAGTCTTACCACTAGCCCATGCTATCTCCAAGGTAAATAGTTCTCTCCTAAGGAAAATCTCAGACCTTTTCTTTGAGGTGGTTACTTCATCTTCATCAGTGGTATATATGAAGCGCTGACGTTGTGCAGAGCACTGTTCTAAGCGCTTGGGGAGAGTACAGTACAACAGACCTGGTAGACCCATTCCCTGCCCACAACAAAATTAGAGTCCAGAGTGGGAGACAGACATTAAAATAAATAAATACATTATAATATATAATTCATAGATAATAATAATAATGACATTTGTTAAGTGCTTACTATGTGCAAAGCACTGTTAGATCTATACATACTTGTGGGGACCCCTTGATTTTATCATGGAGGTGATTGCTGACTGGAACCAGGATTCTATCTTTTATTCATTTTCCCTTGGCAAACCCAGAAGCAGCAGGCTGAGCTGTGTATCTCCTCAGCCGATGTCTACGGGGTTGTTGGGTTGGAGAAGGACACAAGCCTAGACAGGGAAAATGTTGGGAATTTGCCCACCCACTCTCAGGAAATAGGAATTCCCAGATAGAGAGGGAGAATATATCATGGTACCTTGAAAATATACATTTGTCTGTGCATATATTGAATGTGTGTGTGCGTGCAAATGTGTAAATGTTCTTAATAATTATAAACAATAATTAGCGTATTTTTTAAGCACTTACTTTGAGACCAGCACTGTTCTAAGTTCTGGGGTAGATACCAGATAATCATGTGCATTCATTCATTCATTCAATCGTATTTATCGAGCGCTTACTGTGTGCTGTACTAAGCACTTGGGAAGTACAAATCAGCAACATATAGAGACGGTCCCTATCCAACAACGGGCTCACAGTCTAGAAGGGGGAGACAGACAACCAAACAAAACAAGTAGACAGGCATCAAGATCATCAGAATAAATAGAATTATAGCTATACATGCATCATTAATAAAATAGAGTAATAAATATGTACAAATAAAATAAATTAGAGTAATAAATATGTACAAATATATACAAGTGTTGTGGGGAAGGAGAAGGAGGTAGGGCAGAGGGAGGGAGGGGTTGATGGAGAGAGGAGGAGGAGGAAAGGAAAAAGAGGAGGCTCAGTCTAGGAAGGCCTCCTGGAGGATGTGAGCTCTCAATAGGGCTTTGAAGGGAGGAAAAGGGCTAGTTTGGCGGATGTGTGGATTGAGGTCATTCCAGGACAAAGGCAGGACGTGGGACAGGGGTCGACGGCGGGACAGGCAAGAATGAGGCACAGTGAGGAGGTTAGCGGCAGGGGAGTGGAGGGTGTGGGCTGGGCTGTAGAAGGAGAGAAGGGAGGTGAGGAAGGAGGGGCGAGGTGATGGAGAGCCTTGAAGCCGAGAGTGAGGAGTTTTTGCTTGATTTGAATGTTGATAGGCAACCACTGGAGACTTTTAAGGAGGGGAGTGGCATGCCCAGAGTGTTTCTGTACAAAGATAATCCGGGCAGAAGAGTGAAGTATAGAGTGAAGTGGGAGAGACAGGAGGATGAGAGATCAGAAAGGAGGTTGATGCACTAATCCAGTCGGGATAGGATGAGAGATTGAACCAGCATGGTAGCGGTGTGGATGGAGAAGAAAGGGCGGATCTTGGCGTTGTTGTGGAGGTGGGAACGGCAGGTTTTAGTGACGGACTGGATGTGTGGGGTGAATGAGAGAGCAGAGTCAAGGATGACACCAAGGTTGCGGGCTTGTGAGACGGAAAGGATGGTAGTGCTGTCCACAGTAACGGAAAAGTCAGGAAGAGGACAGGGTTTGGGAGGGAAGATAAGGAGCTCAGTCTTGGACATGTTGAGTTTCAAATGGCGGGCAGACATCCAGGTGGACTTGTCCTGAAGGCAGGAGGAGATACGAGCCTGGAAGTAGAGAGAGAGAACAGGGGAGGAGATGTAGATTTGGGTGTCATCTGTGTAGAGATGATAGCTGAAGCCGTGAGAGCAAATGAGTTCACCAAAGGAGTGGGTATGCTCACAGTCTAAGTATGAGGGAGAACAGGCAACTGAGTTACAGAGAAGCGAAATGACTGTCCATAGGTCACACAGTAAGCTGGTGGTCCCATGACTTCCAGGCCGGTGCTTTTTCCACTAGGCCATACTGCTTTTCGATCACTTGTGTAGTGGAGTGTGTTTGCATATGTGGAGGTGTATATGCTGAGGTCACGTGAGTGAATTAATGTGTGAACATTGGGGCACATGGCATATGTATAGGAATGTTAGAAAATGTTCAGACAGCTCTTGGCCAATCTGCTTTTTTGTGAAAGTCAGTGACGTGCAAAACAATATCAGGGAGCCATAGTGGCACACACAAAAAAAGGACTCAGCAGAAATACAGTTGCGGAGCGTGTTAACAGGTGTCCTAGAGAGGAGCAGCTTCTGACACCCATTTCTAAAAAACCATTGTATCCTCCCACCTCCCAGGTTCTTCTGAAACCGGATACTGCTTTTGAGCCATAGAATTCAGTCGCTGAAAACGAGATGGAGGAACGAAATTCAAAGTGGTGATTTTCTACATCCATTTTTGTAATTATTTTTCATTCTGTGCCTACTCGGGCTATCCACAGATTCCCCTAGAAAATGGCCACTGTCTCCACGGTACCGGAAGTTCTCCTCCTGAGGTTCTCGGAAGCCTCCTAGGAGCTGCAGCTGGTCCATGCCGCTTTGCTCCTCCTGGTCTACCTGGCGGCCCTGATGGGGAATATCCTCATCGTTGCTTTCACCGCCCTCGACTGGAGCCTCTGCAGCCCCACGTATTTCTTCCTCAGGAACATGTCCTTCGTTGATGTCTGTTACATCTCCGTCACTGTTCCCAAATCCATCCTAAACTCCTTAAGCAATAACAGCTTGATATGACTCCAAGGCTGTGCCACCCAGCTTTTCTTATTCAGTTTCTTCGTGGCTTCCATCCTGTACATCCTCACGGCGATGTCCTACGACCGCTACGTTGTCATCTGCCGTCCCCTGCACTATGAGCTCATCGTGGACCAAGCAGTGTGCGTGCAGATAGTAGCCTCCTCCTGGTTTAGCAGGGGTGCATTTGGGGTGATGTACACGACGGGGACATTCTCCATGC